>NC_133498.1:8013781-8234387 GCF_025370935.1 Choristoneura fumiferana | reverse complement strand
ACTCGAAAATGTTTTGGCTTCTACTGCACGGAGGCACGCAGAGCGAAAAACAATAAAGAAAGTGTCAAGAACAGAATTTCTATCCATGCATTGCTTTAATGTTGCCAGGTCGTGAGCGGCGACGAGCCCCAGCCAGTGAAATTTTCCCCGCAATCCCCGCGCACCGTGGCCCCAGTACTGATCGGGGATGCCAAGCGCTGGTAACACTTTAAGGTGCTCTTAGGGCCTATACACAAGGTGTATTTTTTGGCGCCGACGACACGCGTGAACACGCCTTTATTGTATTGTATAACTCGTTATTGTGCATACAACACGTGAAATTTACAGATAAACAAGAGTGAGATGTACAAACTCATCTTCAAACATATCTCTTCCAGTTAACCTTTGAAAGATTGACAGCGCTTTAGACACAGGAGTAGACAGTTAAAAGAGTGAATTTTTAATACCTATACCTGTGTGCATTCGTATACAGGTACAGTCGAAAAAATTGGATCATGGCCCAGGGTGGACCTTTTAATAATCAATTTCACTATGATTTCCTTGACGAAGGCGCTGAACATTCTAAAAAAGCTTAAATTAATTTAGTGCAATTATTATTACAGCCCTCGTGCGAGGAAGAAGGCTTCTCCCGACTGTCCCCAGCTGCACTCTTCAACGTCTTCCGAAGAAGATGCCTCATTCTTAAAACTAAACGAAACCGGAAAGCGCGAGGCCAGAGCCGACCGCTTCTTCTACGAAACACTGATGTGCCACCCCAAAGGCCAAGATGCTAAATACAGGAGCCCCAGTCAAACCAGAACTAGGGCGGAATATTCCAGAAAATATCATCCAGATGACAGCGAAGGCTCCGAAGTAGCGTCAAAAACCATAGACTCGTCAATAACAGAGTCAGACGATGTGTTGCTAGGTAAAAAAAATAGGAACAAGCGCGGGAAATTCCCGTTCGCGCAAGTGGTAAATTTTATGGGAAAAAACGCGAAGAGAAATTAATGTTGTGCATGGATGGGAAATTTTATTTTGACTGGTGATTTATTTTTAAAGTTTCTGTTCTTTAAGTGGTTCTGACTAGTTGATTAAACGTATCTCATTTTTAGTGTAAAAATAAGGTCGTGTCGGTTGTGCATGTTTTCATAGATGCAAATAAGTTTTTTTTTGTAAATGTATCGTTTATTAGTCTATTCATTTTTACAATTGTTTTGTACACGTTATAAGCTACATTATAAAAAGTTTAAATTACATTGCAGACTTATCCCTTCGGTATCTCCTCCAGTAAGATAAAATATTTAATTTTATTCTTATGTACAATAAATTACATTTGATAAAATAATGCATGGTCCCCCTGCATTTACTTACGCCTAAAAGATACAGTACCAGTTACATTTATAAATTAATAAAAGCACTCAGTTGACACAATAAACCAAAAACTTCAAGGACATATTAAATAATAACAACTTTATTTCCCAGAATACCAGATAAAACTTCAAATAACTTTAAAAATTAATTTTGATTTGTTTTGAAATAAATAAATCAATCACGATTCTCGCTCATAACATAACTAATATACCTACATCGCGGGATTTAACCACAATACTTGTACAGTCGCGATCAGATATATCGGAGCGGCCAAGGTAGTCAAAAATATCAGAGCATGCATGTTGACACCACCAATCAACTGACGTACTTTTTTGAGTGTCAAAACAAATTCTCCCATTGAGTTTGAATGGAAATAGCAACATATGACGTCACCTGTTCGCCAACTCAATCAACTAACTTTTTATTTGTTTTAAAGCAACAAAAATCTAATTTTGCAGTTAATCGAAAATTAATCTGGTTTTCAGGGCTAAAATAAAGCGTTTTTTTTACTGGTGTCGTGTGGAGTTATTTTTTAATGGTGTCAACATTATTCTCAAGGCATTAGAGTTTTTGCTCCGATATTTTTGATCACCTTGGCTGCTCTGAAATATCTGATAGCTTGTATTATAACTTGTGCCACAACTTTTGCTATTTATTGCTAAAGCCGAGGTGATGGATACAATTTCTCTTCTTACCAGAAGACACACACAGATTGCCATGTGGGCGTCGAATGTATCTTCGGATAAATCGCGGGATGTTCTGAGTGTTGTGTACCGAAGTGATTATGAGCCGGTACAAGAAAATCAAGTGCGGGTAGTCGGAAAAACTCGCGCGCCTCAACGAACGTGGTACCCCCCACTTCAGTCGACTCGTGACAACGGCTGCTGCAATATGGTCAAAACGTCGGGTAGTTTCAGCAATAGTCTCAGTAGTCATGATAAGTCCCGGAATATATTAGTTACTAGCTTTTGCCCGCGGCTTCGCGTGTAATTTGGTTATCGCGCGCTGTTCCCTCGGGAACTGTGCATTTTACCGGGATAAAAAGTAGCCTATGTCACTCTCTGCCCCATAAACTATCTCCATGACAAAAATCACGTCGATCCGTCGCTCCGTTTCGACGTGAAAGACGAACAAACATACAAACACACACACTTTCGCAATTATAATATTAGTATGGATAACGCCTCCGCGCGAGCGCAGCGCACGGCGCACCATAAAGTAGTGCGGGGAGTCGCGTGAAAATGATTTTCCCAAAAGATCGAAACTAGTCAGAGCGTTCCCGACTTATAATCGTGATTTGAAACGTTTAATTTCGTAACATATGTAAAACATGCCTCATGAGAGCTTAATTAATGTTATTACAAACTCTTAAATATGGCAACATTTTTGTATAAAAATCTAGTTATTTAGTTCGTTCTTTAATATTTAAGATCTTCAACACAGATATTCCTATTATTAAAATAGCGAAATTTCAACCGCAAAGTTTAGAAACAAAATTTTGCACTAGCTCTTCATACAACGGTGTAACGAATGCTTTTTTGGGATTCCTAAGACAGGAATTTCAAAGCTGCTTAATGATTCATGCAAGCGCAGTCGGGGGTAAACGCTACTTAATTTTAAACCTCATTTCTTTATAAATTCGCATATAACTTCGGCATGCTCTTCACTAACTCCGATTTGGACCAACTGCGGCTTGGATACCAAAAACAGCGATTCCCCGTCAATTTCGTGCTCTGACAACACTGAGATCGTCTCCGCCCACTTGTATTTTGACAGGTGTGCTGCCAGCTGATCGACCTGCGGACAATGTTACCAGGTTAAAAATAAAATAAATCGTACTTTAATTCTAAATGCTCTGCTTTAATTTTAAAAAAATGAGGCTGACAACACTCGCAGTACACTGATTTAAGCGATGTTGATACGTAGATATTTTTTAAATTTTCCAGTTAAATTATACTCGGGACTCTCAAAGCATCAAAAATTCATGTAGTAATGTGTGAACGTTGATTATGCACTTAGAAGTCCCTTGGTAAATTTTATGACCTTTGTCAGTGCTCATACTACGGTACAGTCCGACGCATCAAATTTTGGACCATTTTGACAGATTGGCATTGAATAATTCTGAACATTTTAATTCTATATAATTATAACATTTTGCATTTTGAGGATGGTAGGATGTTGAATTAAACATATTTTTTAAAGAAGAAGTAATAAGTAAGTATCAAATAATATCATAAGGGCTACTAAAATGACAATAATATGAAATTTGTCAGTCTTAAAAATGATATACCAGATAAAGTTTTCGTGAAGATCGTTCATCCACCATTACGTCTCATATTTCGTTTTCTAGATATTTAATTTATACTATTTAACCGAAAACGTAGAACTATGGCAAAATTGCTCCCTCCAATACAGCGCCATATTTTTTCAAAAAAAACAATAGCTTAATGTAAAAATGCGTAGACTTTTCCCTGGCCAGTCTACTCTTTTACGTCAAAATTTTAACTGATTTAGATAAAATTTAGTAAGTAGATCCGATATTGTCGCGATCGGGATAAAAATCCCAAATATCCGACTTTTTTTTATTTTTCTGGTATGATAAATATCTATCTTCCAGAATACTAAATAGTTTTGATTTCAAGGTCATTATTTTTAACCTCCAACGCAAAAAGGGGGTTAAGTTAAGATTGACGCCGTTGTCTATCTGTCAGTAGCATCATATCTTTCAAACTGGTGACCCGATTTTAATGCGATTTTTTAAATCGAAAACTAGTTTAATCAAGATGATGTTTAGCTATTTTTCATTAAATCAGTGGAGTTTTCTGAGATTTAAACTATGAAATGACAATGTCGGGTTTTGAATTTTTCTAAGTTGATTATTTAATGAATACAAATAAAATGTATGACTCACCGTCCAGGATTTTATGGTCGCTGGTTTGAGGTTCGCAAATGGATGATCTGAAAATTATAAAAAAATGTCAGCGTTATTTTCACATGGCAATACTATTTTTTTCTGACAGTCACTGCCTCTGCCTGCCACAGATAGAAAACTTAGCGAGATCTTGACATGTCATGTAAAGCTTAAAATATTTTCACTTTGATGTGAATGCAAATTTTTATCTTTTCGCGATAAATGCGTAAAACTTATTTTTTGATCGAAAGTAAAGCACACACACACACACACACACACAAACATCACGCCTGTATTCCCAAAGCACACGAAACGTTACCGCTTCAGAGCCACTAAACTAGTGTTCTGTAATTTTTTGGAAAAAATGCAAAGAACGTTTTACACATGTTATTTCATTTTACCATACCTTCATGTTATCATCACTTGTTTCAGCTTCACTTTTAATTGTGTCGTCTTCAGTCAAATTTAAATCGGAAATGCTCAGTATTTTGCTATTGTCTTTAATAACTTTGCCGTCTTCTGTTCTGTGCTTGTACACTTCTTCTTTCTTCTGTTCCATCCCCAACTCTGTGTTCTGGTATATAGTTTTCTCTTTTAATGGTTTTCGTATCTGCAATAAAAGGTTGATTATTAACTATAATAAATGATTTAAGCTTAATGTTTCCTACATCTTCATTATCCCGCGGGAAGTTTTCACTATCAGGGTTAAGAGTAGAAAAAAATGTTTAGTAGCAGTAGTAGTATTAGTAGTAAAACTCTTGAATGAATGGATGAATGAAACGTTTATTGCTTGAATGTGAGTCATTGTATAAAGAGGAAATACACATAGCTTACGAAGGCGGACATATCCCTGAAGGGACCTCTGCCAGTCAAACTGTGAGTGGTAGAGAGGAGCAATCAATTGGGAATCGAGAAATAGAGACATTACGATTAGTAAAAAAAACTAAGAAACTAAAAATTGTGTCATTTTCATTCTTACAAATTAATTGGTATTTACTTCTTACGAATTTAAGAATCGTTTAAATTTAAGCCAAATCGGTACATCTCAAAATACCAACATCAGAAAATGAAAAGTACTTTTACGTTTTGGGTTTCTTCAATTTAATTTTGAATACTTACTGGGAAAGCTGTATTTGATTCTTGAATAACATAACCATCTAATACATGTGTTAGGATATAACTATCGATGTCTTCTTTCCTCACAGTACCTTCTGCTATCTGTATCTCATTCCCTTTGAAATCACTAATCGCTGTTACTGTAAACTTTTTGTTCCCTTCTTTCACATCTTTGGTTTCTATTTTGACAGGTGACTTTTCACTAACTTCCATTTTAGGTTCGGTTTTGTTTTCAATTTTATGTTCAATTTTAGAGACTTCTTCTTTAACATTTTCTTCTTGCTTGGCAATCGCTACTTCTTTTTTTACCGTCTCGTTCGTTATCATCTCTTGGGCTTTGTTTATTTTCACATCTTTTTTGATTTGATCGTTTGTTTCCGTTTTTGTAACAACTTCTTTAATATTTACATTTTTGACTTCAGTTACATTAACATTTTTAGTTTCCTTTGCAATGTCGTTTTTGACTACTTCTTTGACAGTTTCAGGAATATTTTTTTCTATAACAGCAGGCTTAGGTATAGTTAAAGTATTCTCAATCTTTTGTATACTTATCACATCAGGTTGCGTAATTTGAGTTTCAGTCCGTAGTAAGCCTCTTGCTTGCGTAAAAACAGTGTTCCTAACTAACTTATCATCAGTTTGTATGCTAACGTTATCTTTAACTACATTAGTAGGTATAGCTTTAATTTCCATTACTTTCTGTACATTATCTATATGCGGTTTTGTTTTGGCTATATTAGCTTGAGTCCCCGTTGACATAGTTTCAACACTTTTTGCAAGTTTAACTTCTCTAGTATTAACAGTATTTACACCTATATCGTTATGTACAACGTTGACCATTTGGTTATTTATATTATGTAGTGTAGTATTAGCTTGGTTATTGAAATTTTCATTATTTCCAGTGTTAGGTATTTTTTTAACAATTTCATCGGGGGATTCGCTTTTTCTTTTTCTACTTAGTTCATTAGGTACTTGGGCCTGAGGTCTAGTCGCTAGATTTCCGCTTTGTATAGGTAGGTACTGGTTCTGTACCATTGGCATAACACTCATAGGTCTTGGCTGTATCGGCCTATAGTACGTCTGGTTGTAATGTCTCACCTGGTTTGGTATCACTTGGTTATTAGTGTTAGTCGTTTTATTTGGTAAAGGCACTTTTTTAGCCATAGAATTTGGTTGTAAATTTACTAGATTCATATTAACGTTACTCATTTGCGGTCTTGTAGATATTGGTCTTACATCACCAACGTTTGGACCAAACTTGGCTTGCTGCATCGGTGACACTGTTACTTGAGGTTGCCTGATCTGCTGTCTCATCCCTTGTAGCTCGACTACTTTTTGCATGTTCACTAAATTCTGATTCATCTGTACCGGTCTTTCTTGCATTGGTTGATTAGCTATGGTCTGGCTACTAGCAACAGCCATATTGTTTTGGACTACGTTACGTGCAGCATAAACTCTATCGTTACCAACATTCTGTCCTATAACGCCGACATTTTGTGCTTTTACGTTTTGAACTACATTCGTCATTGGCATGACGTTTTGGGGTACATTGATATTAACATTCTGTCCTATATTTGCGACGTTTTGTCCAATGTGTTGAGCAACATTTGGGTTAACCGCCATCATGTTCTGGGTCATTACATTTGGCATTTGTCTTAGTTGTTCCATTTGGTTTACCATTTGTTGCGGGTAGTAGTTCTGTATGTACAGTTGGTTCTGGTCCACCTGTTGGGGTAAGGCTTGCATCATATTGTTGGGGAGCTGCTGCATGTATATCACTTGGTTTTGGGCTCGGTTCTGGATCCATGGCGGTGGGTTCTGAGGATTGATGAAGAGGGTTTGGTTTGGTTGGATCTGTTCACCTGAAATTTGTTAATAGAAATACATTAGATTGTTTTTGTCTGCAAGCAGTTGGATAATTGTTTGCAGAGAATTCATGAGGTTTTGTGAGGGGATGAATTTCCGGTCTTCGTCTGTAGTGTCCTAGGTCTATGTCTTGTCTATTATGCTGTGTAATCTACATTTGTTGTTTGTTGCAATTCATAGTGCTTTGGTTTTTAACTGATATGCTATGAAATTAATTGGAAATATATAAATTAGGATGCTTATGCTCAAAACTTCATCTTGAGGTTTTTTTCCATAAGTACACCGTGGGAATTTATGGAAATCTTTGTTAGTTTGCATTTACGCTATAAAATATATCTTGACTAATCATCAGACTAAATAAGTAAATACTTAGTAGTTTTAGTTGGTGACCCAAAGTGCTCGGTGAGGTTCGTCTCCGCAGAACAGAACTCTTCAACGGTTAATAGCATCGGCTTGAAATTTGGTGCGGATATAGTTTAGGTGACAATGCACAGTGGCGAAGCGTCCATATACCTTATTACCACCGGCTTGCCCAATATTTACAAAATAGAACAACAAGACATAAGAATTTATGAAATATGTAAGCGATCTTTGCTTCGGCTTTACCACGGAAATATCTGACGCCACGCCACTATGCAGGTACAGTAACTAAAAAGCAAAAGTCAGCAAAGAAAGCTCGCGTTGAAAATGATTAAACGGAAACTCATTCATTTATAAATTGCGCTGCATCTAAAATTCGATCAATTAACGTTGTAGTAAAAGTTATATAGTGCCAACGGGAGGCGATCGTGCGGAAACCTGCACTGAATACGGCTAGCGGCTAAGTCCACCAACACTCATCATCATAATCATCATCTCAGCCGTAGGACGTCAAATGTTAGACATAGGCCTCCCCCCTAGACCTTCAGTTGCTTCGGTTGGCAGCAGCTTGCTTCCACCGTGAACTCGAGTTTAATTAGTCATCCGTGCATCTCATTGTTTTTTTTTATATAATATAGCTGTGCAAACGAGCATGCGGGTCACCTGATGGAAAGTCATCACCGCCGCCCATGGACACCTACAGCATTATTAGGACTGCGGGTGCGTTGCCGGCCTAAAAGAGACGGGGATAGAGGAAGGGTTTGGGCTTCCGGATCTTCCATTCACCGTACGAAACACTATAGCAAAAGTACTAATTCGCGCCGGTATTCTGTGGGAGTGTGGTACTAACCCGGTCGAGCCGGCCCATTCGTACTGACTGCAGCCAACAAGTGGTTACAGTAAGGCTCTACCACATAAAAGACTAGACAGATTGGTGGACATCCTGCGCTGCGCTTGCGCATCCTCGGTCTCCACTCGACAACTTTCCGGCCTCACTTCAACGAGCTAATTCGCCTGGCTATGTCGGTGTACAGTTCATAAACTTGTTAGCAAACATTTGATCAAAAATATCTGAACGACTTTATTGTTAACGGCGTAGAAGCGTGTTCAGATATTTTTGATTAAACTTTTGCTCACAAGTTTATGAACTCGACTGTACTAAGGAATATGCTTCTAGTGAATTGTGAGACGTTTGCAACGATACTTATATACCTGGTTGGACTAGGATCTGCGTCTCATACACCAGCCGGACTGGGCACAGCATCACCTGTTGTGGCTGCTGGTTGCTGAAGAAGAATACAATACAATACAATACTATGACTATGTTGAATGTGTTTATCACTATCCCGCGGGACCTATGCTATTTTTCGGGATAAAAAATATCCTATGTTCTTCTCCGGGACTCAAACTAACTGTTGGTATACCGAATCTCATCTAAATTGGTTCAGCGGTTTAGGCGTGATGAAGTAATAAAAAAACTGTCTTTTTTTTTATTCGACTGGATGGCAAACAAGTAAGTGGGTCTCCTGATGGTAAGAGATCACCACCGTCCATAAACATCTGCAACACCAGGCGTTGCCAACCCAGAGGCCTAAGATGGAATACCTCAAGTGCCAGTAATTTCACCGGCTGTCTTACTCTCCACGCCGAAACACAACAGTGCAAGCACTGCTGCTTCACGGCAGGATTAGCGAGCAATATGGTGGTAGCAATCCGGGCGGACCTTGCACAAGGTCCTACCACCTGACTTACAAACATGGGATGACTGAGTCCCACAGTAGTTTAATGTTCAAAGGTGACTTAGGTACTTAATCTGGATATATAATAAAATAATAATACAAGCTTATGCCCAAATTCGGTTATCGCGCGCTGTTCCCTCGGGAACTGTGCATTTTCCGGTATAAAAAGTAGCCTATGTCACTCTCTGACCCATAAACTATCCCTATGCCAAAAATCACGTCGATCCGTCACTCCGTTTCGACGTGAAAGACGGACAAACATACAAAACACACACTTTCGCATTTATAATATTAGTATGGATTATATTTATGAAATGTAAATGGACTTACTTAATTTGTTCAGGTGGACATATTTGCTGCTGCATCTGAAAGATAAAACAAAGACTAAATTAAAATAAGATTTTGTTAAAAATTACATTTTTAGTACAAGCTTTTTTGCTGAGTGTACTTCTTGTTGACTGTACTTGCATTGTCATCCAAGCTACATTTCCGTACCAAATTTCAAGTCGATGCCATAACCGTTGAGGAGTTCCATTCTGCGGAGACGAACCTGGCCGGTCTACCAAGATTCCACTACCAGATTATTATATTGTCACCAGATTTACATAAGTATGCCAAATTTCAAGTCAATCGGACCACTGGAAGTGGGTCAAATTTAGCTTCCAAGATTTGACCCAAACAAAAAAAAAGCAGGGCAAGAAAAGCTTGTAATAAACACTAGCGTCGCAATACATATGTCCGACCACACCGGCATATATCGACTTCTTCCAGAGGCCCTATTCTCTAAAATAATTTTCTACCAGTCTGAAGTCGGTGCCTCAGCACGAGCCAGCAGGAGTGTGGACCTATAGTCGTCTACCTCACCTGCATATGTAGCTATATATTGCGTGTCAGTACTTAATCACGAAAAACTTTTTCACGAAAACTTTTTAACGAATGACTTTATCACGAAAAAACTTTATCACAATAGACTTTATCACGAAAAGACCATATCACGAAAACTATTGTACGAAAACTTTTTCACGAACGACTTTATCACGATATATTGGGCTTCAATCACTCCATGCTGGCTCGTGCTGAGGCACCGACTTCAGACTGGTATATAGAAAAATACTTTCATGGTTTTTAGTAGTCGGTTAAATTTTTTGTTATAAAATATATTTTTCCCGCTTTTTAGTGTAAATAATCTAAGATATAATTATACAATAGTTTAATGTCAACTGCTCGTCACCTCTTACGAAAGAGTGCTTTTTGCGAAGCACCATATGCATTGCGTAAATCATTAGATACAGCAGTTGAATCGAAATTGGGGATGTCTATTTTTTTGCAATGTAGTAAATCGAAAACCATTTCGAGATAAATGATTTTTAACTCGTTTTCTGTAGTTATTTCATTTTAATATAATGTAATTAATTTATTATATATAATATTTATTTATTATATGTAATATTTTCAATAATTAATTTTGAAAAAGTTAGTGAACTAAATGAAAAAATATTGAAATTAGTTTCTTATAATTGACTTTTCTGTACAAAAAAAATATAAAAACAGTGGGTCATTTTTTTTAGACATCCCCAATTCCGGGATTTTACAAAATTCCCGTGGGAATTCCCTAAAATTAGGTACTTAAATTGCATCGTGGTTCTCATTGTTATTGCAGTAAAAACAAACGCTGTTATTTACGCGGGCAAAATCTAGTATAACAATAAATGTCACGTTACAAAAAAAAAAAAAAACATTCCTAAAAAAAAAACATTTCTTTAAACGCCAGGCCCTTTCTATTTATTTCTGGAATCCATTTCAAAGACATTCTACGACAATGACACGTTTGCAAATCAACTAACACAATAGAAACCCAAAACCCTGTACAGTTACTTGCATTAATATCTGCCACAGCGCAGCGTGCAAAAATATCTGACACGTCCTTCCTGCCCTAGAAATAGAGTCGTATCAGATATTAATCCACACTTTGTTGCGTCAGATATTGGTCCTGGCGATTGTACCCGACTAAAGATGGAATCAGGGCCTACTCCGAAGATCGAAAATCGAAGTTCGTATCGTACCCTCCCTCTCGCTCTCGTATTAAATAGTATAAGTGTCAGAGGGACCGCACGACACGAACTTCGAGTTTCGAGTTTCGTAGTAGCCCTGCTGGATGGACCCATCTCTTCCGCGTGGGTGTCGTAAAAGGCGAATTAGGGACAAGCAGGGCTACTACGAAACTCGAAACTTCAAGTTCGTGTCGTGCGGTCCCTCTGACACTTATACTATTTAATAAGAGAGCGAGAGGGACCGCACAACACGAACTTCGAGTTTCGAGTTTCGCTATTGTCTACTACGAACTCTGGACTCCAGTTCTGCGGTGTGGAACGCACCACACTATCTTCCCAAGCAAGTCGTCATGAAGGTTCACTACTGAAGATTGGTTTTTGAAGTATTTTTGTATTTTTTATTTCAACTTCAAATTTGTTACTTTTACGGTCATCCCGTGAAATCCAACGAAAATAGAAATTGAAGCATGAATGCACAGAAAAAAAACCCATAAAAAGAGACCACTGGACTGCACTGGTGGTGTAGATAGGGGTATGGCACGCAGCACGGAACGCTGAGGATCTGTGTTCGATTCCCAGCGCTGGTCTCTTTTTCTGTCTTTATCCATGTTTCAGTTTGTATTTTCGTTGGTTCACTACTGATCAACAACCGACCACGACCAGTCTGTGAAGAGTGTAGCGACTAGACTAGAGTGAGAAGAAAAGGGAAAGGAACCGCACGCTTCATTGCTCCCTATTACAGAGTGTTTGGCGCCCTCTGGCGCAGGCCTGTCACAGAATACAATACAATAACATTAAAATTAACACAAAAACAAAATGCATGGTTACCAATAGGTGGTCTTATCGCTTAAAAGCGATCTCTTCCAGACAACCAACTTGTATAGACATTTAGAGAAACGAATACAAATATGTACGTCATATAACCTGACCAACTTAAAAAGTGGAAAACCCATATTGTCATTTCAAACTTTAATATCTCAAAAATGGCTTAACTGATTTTGGTGAAACACAGCCGTATTGCAATCAGTCCATCCGTTTGAGAGCTACAATGCCACAGACAGACAGACAATGGCGTCAAACTTATAACACTCCCTTTTTGCGCAAGGGTGAAAAAAAGTCTAATTGTCTATGGACATCGGCAATAACTTACCATCAGTTGTTCACTTGCCCGTTTATCTCCCCTTATAAAAACTCCCTACCTGCTAATAAAGACGTGGAATCGAACTTTATCTCTCTCTTACCCTTCGTAAATCATGCAATACAAAAACAAAAAATCTTCGAACCTTATTCTACGGCAATAAAGTCCTAAATGACTCTAGCAAATTTAAAGGAATGCTAAATTGAAGCGTGCCATTAGTCAAGGGAATCGCAATTTTATTTTAAATGGGTTAAAGTTGCTTTTGGTTTGTGTGAGGGTACGTAATAATAATCCCAACGAACGCAGGGACGTCAGACATTTTTAGTTTTTTTTGCGAGTAGTGATGGGACAGTGTTTATACCGGTCAATAACTTAATATCGATAGATTTTTTATAAATAATAGATTTAATTAAATTAACTGTTACTTTACGAAGGTTTATAGTTCATATTAAAGGGAAGTTAACATATTTAGATCAGGCAGTATGGGCAAGTTTAAAACAAGCTTTACGGTGAAGGAAAACATCGTGAGGAAACCTGCACAACAAACCTGCGAAGCAATTCAACAGTGTGTGTGAAGTTCCCAATCCGCACTGGGCCCGCGTGGGAACTACTGCCCAAGCCCTCTCATTCCGACAGGAGGCCTGTGCCCTGCAGTGGGACGTATATAGGCTGGGATGATGCTTTGGGGACAAAAAATGCAGTGATGTATTTATTAATAATAATAATAATTTAACGTTTATTTCAGGCTCTAGTCCCATATACTTCGTGTTAGTTACAGTCTTATAATGATAATGTTAGTAGTTTAATTAATTGCGATTGAATTTATCAAAACAATAAAAATAAATAGGATGTCATAGTTCTAAAATTAAAAATTATACAATAATAGTCAAAATAACAGAAAATTATTTAAAATTAAAATTATAAAGAATAGTCGTTGGATCACTGAAATCTACCTATCCTATCCCACTAACATGCCGGCTACAACAGTGCATAATGTAGGGCAGTTTGTCGGCTATCATCACCAGGACGGTGTTGGAGCTGTCGCGCACCCGGCGCACCAGGGCCGCAGCGCGCATTTGGCTCGCGAGTTGGCGAGTGTATTTTTCTTATATTCTCACTCGTCATTCATTTGTTTGGAAACCGTTTTGGGCTTAATATAGCTCTGAGAACGAATTCGTATAGTGTTTGGAACGCGTTAGCTAATTATGGTGCTTGTGATAGTTCAGTCTGTCTGTGTGATATTATGTCGATTTAATCAAGGGCGGGTTTTCTGCATAAAAACACATATGTATATATTGTACAGATTTAACTACCTTTCATAAATAGTTAGTTTTATGTATTATTGATATTGCTTCAATGGACTGTAAATTACACCACCTGCTAAAATGTATTCCTTGTCTATTGTAAAGGTTGCCTGGAAGAGATCGCTCAGAAGCAATAAGGCCGCCTATTGCCGACCTTGGAAAATCTATACACTTACATGTGTTTTCTGTACTGTTTACTATGTATGTGTTAGTGTTCAATAAAGAGCTATTGTATTGTATTCTACCTTGTCCGTTGGTAGCTGGCAAAGTGAAACATATGTAGCGACACAGGGTCGCTTAGCTCGCGATATGGCTAACACGTGCTAATTATACAGACTCCAGCTTGACTAATCCGTCACCCACCATCTGGGACAGTTGTATCTTTTATTTCATTGGTTACATTTATCGATTTATTTCTTATAAACTAAAGAGTGAATGCCGGGACCATTTTACGTACTTGGATAGCCAAGTACGTAAAATTTTCCCGGCTTTTACGATGACGAGGTAACTTCTGCGAAATAGATAGCGTTGTTGGCTTTTTTCAGTGCCACTAGTGTAAGTTTTCGGCTACAAAATACGTCTCGATCGCGTTCGCGTTAAAATCTCTATTTGTATGCAAACATGAACATCGCAAACGTTCCGCTAGAGGCGCTGTTCGTGTTTCCATACAAATTGAGATTTTAACGCGAACGCGAACGCGACGTATTTTGTAACCGAAAACTTACACTAAGGGTACAGGCTAAAGTCTAAGATAAAATGTTTTTCGTAAAGGAAGATATTTCTAATGCGGGCGAAGCTAGTAACACAACAATCATAACTAATAGTAATAAGTGATAATTAATTTAGGGGGAGACATGTCCAACAGTGGACGTCTTATGGCAGATACTATGATACGATGACGACTTGTTTCGAGGAAATATGTAGTGTGTTCATCATCATCATCATCCCAGCCTATATACGTCCCACTGCTGGGCACAGGCCTCCTCTCAGAACAAGAGGGCTTGGGCCATAGTTCCCACGCGGGCCCAGTGCGGATTGGGAACTTCACACGCACCATTGAATTGCTTCGCAGGTTTGTGCAGGTTTCCTCACGATGTTTTCCTTCACCGCATAGCTCGTGGTAAATTTCAAATGTAATTCCGCACATGAATTTGGAAAAACTCAGAGGTGCGAGCCGGATGTAGTGTGTTACCGCTGTTTTTTTAATCTTATATTTTAACGAGGCTTTAGTACACCTAATGTGTCTATATCGGCCTCATGGGCCCTCACGTTTACGGCTCCATTCAACAAACCCATACCATTCCAATACGTGTCTCTGCCTCTGATGTCCTTACTCAAGAGGAAAATAAATGCCGCTACTTGCAGTAGCATTTTGCCCAGTTCTTTTCCCACCATCATAATGAACAACATCAGTAGAAGAAAAATTTGATACTACCAATTAATTGGCATATTTAATATCAGCTGACACAATAAGTTTCCTCCTAAATTCCTGTTAACACGTAACCTCGGCTTGCCTGTTGTATGGAAAAGATTGGTTGATAGCTTTCCTTCTGGCAACATAACGCTATAACCGGCCATTGTGTTGTGAAATATGACGTACGTATGACACGCGTGAAAATATTTACAACTGCTTTGTTCGCGACTCACTGGCGACGTTCATAAAATGCCTAATAAGTAACAGGTCATATTTCTGTTAGTGCGAGGTTGCAGTAGCAATATATTATTATACTAACCTAGTTCTTTATATCGCATTAAAACCGATCAATACTCATCTCACTGCTGGACACAGGCCTCCTCTCAGAATGAGAAGGCTTGAGTGCTTTAGTTGCTATGTGAGCCTAGTGTGGATTGGTAACTTCATACACGCCATTGAATTGCTTCGAAGGTATGCAGGGTTCTTCACAATATTTTCTTAAGCTTGTGATAAATTTTAAATGTAATTGTTTTAATTTTAATTAATTCTACCTATAGTTTAATAATGTTTTTTTATGTTTGTTCTTGTTTAAATAAATTCATACAAATATAAATATCCTGTATTGAACACCAAATCAGTACAATAAAAAAAAATATCTTTAAAAATGTACATCAAAGCAAAGTAACAAGAGGAAAGAGAGGGTAGGTGGGAGAGAGGAAATATAAAGATAAAGAGAGGGGATTTGATAAAGTTAGTGAGAGAATAAGTACAATGTTATAACAATCCCCTTAAATTGCCCTATCCAAATAACTATGTGCAACCCAAATTAAACACTAACATATCGATATTATAAAAAACATTATCGACAGTCGATAATAATATCAATCCTAAAAGACAGCACTAAACAAATATACAGCACCCTGGGGGCGCGCGTCTAACTATAAATACTGCACTAGTGCGACAAGAACAGCGATATACGACCCGACGCGCGAGTGAGCGAGACAGACGCGGACGTCCAATCAAAAGACGTCTTTATTGACAAGTGATAATTCAACATCACAGATATAAATATAGGACACAATTTACGTATAACTACCAAATAGATTATGTATCCGACGATAAAGTCCCAAAGTTTCCAAGAATAACCAAATTAATTACAAAACAAATTAGTCACACGAAATTTCCACCAACGGGATATCAAACGTAAAGTCCTGTCCTCAAAAAACTAACGCAGCGTAAACATATCGACACATTTTAACCGAGCAACACTCATTGTTAGGGTAATTATCGATTTTACTCTCAAATTTCACTGTAAATCACGGATACACACAATAATTACACGATATTATTATAAAACACACTTACCTCCACAGTTTCACATCCACTGACACTGCCAAAACACACTTAACTTAACGTAATCACGTTAAAACTATATTAAAACTCCATTGAACACAGCGACCGACATGTTTCAACACAAAATAGCTGCACGAAATAACGCACACCGCCTATCAACTCGGAACGTCACCCAGTACCACGAGACCCACAGGAAACGAGCACTAGCGACAGTTTTGCGATAACTCCCTAGAAGAACACGACAGTTTTATCGATTTTCGAAAGACAGACGCATTTTTGGTACCAGCCACCCTAACCAATGGCGGCGAGCTAAACCCAAACGCATCGCATTGGACGGAACTAGTTTCGAAATTCAAACACGTTCCATGACCCCAAATAACCGTGATCGTTCAAGTACGCGCGAGAATGTTGTTTTCGTCTCACTCTGTCTTATGAAAAAAAAAGTCGGGAGTAAAAGAGACCGTGGCTATTTGTGTTGTCTGATGCGGAAAGAATCTACTTTTGTTTAAGATGACTCAAAAGATTACATACTTTTTCGCTCAGTGCTAGAGTTGATAATGGTTATACAGTTTCACGATTATTAATAACGTGACGTCAACAGTATGGCTGATGGTATAAATTACTTCGGTCTGATAGGCCTTTTTGCGTGTAATAAAAACGTACTTTTATTTTATTTCGCCTTTTCAATACTAGGGGACGAGGGCTATGGAACACCCTTTTACACAAAGAATACAGCCAGGAACTTCAAAATGGAATAAAATGGCAACGACTGTTTTTTTTTCCAGCCAGCCGTTTCGTCTAGACTGCACTGGACAAAGGAATTCCCTTATTCTAATTTAGACTTTGACAGCTATTATTAACTAAGTTAGGCTAAGCTAGGTTCATAATTCATTCTATGCTTTTAGCTATTATTTGCCGTTGAAATGACCTATGTATTTAATCGAAGAAATGATCATAAAGGAAGACAATTTCTAGGTTTTGATTATTATGTTTTAGTCTATCTATAATATTTTATGTATGTCGTTGTTGATATAATTCTAGTACTTGCCTAAGTTCTGATTGGTACCGAAGGCTTAGCAGACATAGATTTTCTGAATCGAATTTAAACCTGTCTTTGAACGAAGAACAGTTTTTGTGAAGACGATTGAGCTCTGTGGCATTCTCTGGGATTTCTATGAATACTGTATTGGTTTGCACAAATTTTATGAATCAGGCGCTACTTTGCAGAGGTCATATCAATGAACTAAGTATTTATAAACAATTTCTTTGCTCACCCGCGTTTATGTTTTGAAAATTCCCGAGCAAAAAAAATTTATTTTATTTAACCTGTCAATTGATTATCACAAAATATTGGTCAAGTATTTTTTCTTTTGTCAATTTTTTTTTACAAAGATGAAGATGAGCGTTCAAAGTTCGGGAGCGGGGGCCCGTTACGTCACGCCGTGTTAAAGTGTCGCATGGCGTTACGTCACACGGGTCTTTTATTTATTTATTTATTTAATAGCTTATAATGTGTCCCACTGCAGGGCAAAAGCCTTCCTTTCTTATTCCACTCGTCTCTACTCTTGGCCAGCTCTTGCCAATCTGACTGGAATCGGTCCAGGTCGTCCCGCCATCTCCTCCTAGGTCTGCCTCTGCTCCGGTGCCCGTCGCATGGAACCCAATCGGTGATTAGGTATTTGGCCCAGCGATCCGGATGCATGCGGCAGACGTGTCCCGCCCAGTCCCATTTTAATTTGGCGGTCTTCATTCCCACATCGACAATTTGAGTTCTGGAGCGCAGATCAGTGTTTCTGATATATATATACTTATCTTTATAATTTTTTGTTTGATAGACAAAAGAAAAAACTGTGTCCAACGTCTGATACCTAATGATAACTTGATAACTAACGGACTATTTTTTTTTTTAGAAACTAATCCACTATTTAGGTACTACATGTGTATATATGCACGCAGCAGCTCTAAGATGCCTGTGCATTATTATTATAGTACTTAGTTTAATTGGCGTATCTAGGGTTATTTTTCAGGGGGGGCTGGCCTGGATTTTTGTTTGGAAATATCAGTATTATGGAATTTTTAATCGGTAGCCCAACATCCTGGGATGGGCACTAGACCATACTGGGGTGGGCACGGCCCACCCGGCCCCCCCTATATAAGCCTATAATGCTTAGTTTATGCAACTGTTACCTACTTAATAATGGTCCTTAAAACACGAGTACTTACTTATTGGTTTATGAAATGAAGCGTAGCGTAGCCGAGTTTCATAAAAGGATCACATGAGTGTTTTAAGACTTTTAAGGCCTAATTACAGTTACATACGTTGTTTTATCTACACACATATTATAAATACTCTAAGATAGTTTCAGAAACCGATATTATCAGGCAAGCTATTAGAAAAAAATCTTTGAAGGCAATTAAAACTATTTTTTCACTTCTCATGCTCGTAAAGTTCGTGTTTATAAATCTAGGCGACATAAAATGACTTTTCATGGTCTAGTGCATAAAGTAAAACCTTCGTCTAAGACCAAGGAAATCAGATGAAAACAGCCATAAACAAAAAAGTTTCCACACATTTTTTTAATCATTTTTAATTTATGTAATGTATGAAAATAAAAGGTACATAGTAAGTGAACAATTGTTTCCACTGATGCTATCTCATTTCCTCGCAGTCGAAGTGAAAAGCAGAGTTTAACTCGAGCATTAAACCCATTTCCCCTCGACGTGTCTATCCACCCGCGCCGTGCCAGCCCGGGTGGCTAGAACGTCTTAGGTGAAATGACTCGTTTTATGCTCTTGTTGTACAATCAACTATTAAAATCAAAATGAAGTCTCGTAAAATTAACTGTCTCCGCTTTTCTTCATGTCACTTTTTATACTAAGTACAGTCGCCATCAGCTATGTCGAAGCGGCCAAGGTGATCAAAAATACCGAAACATGAACTAGGACAGGGTTTCTCAAAATTATGGCTCCACGTACCCCTGTTAAAGTTTCTAGACCACAGCGAACCCATTATTGTCATAAAAGGTACCAAATATAGGTAAGAATCGTCTTGCCAACTAAAAAACAAACTGAAACAAACAACAACAAATAACAAACAAATAAGTGTCAAATTTGGAGTTGAAATAAAAAATACAAAAAGACTCCAAAAACCAATCTTAATCATCTTGCGAGTCTTGCAGCCACCATCACGTAAACCTTGTCGCGAACCCCCTACCGTCGAATAGCGAACCCCTAGGGTTACTACCCTGAACTAGGATAACACATTAATAATGTGCCGATAGTTTTGACCACCTTGGCCGCTCAGAAACATCTGATTGGCGACTGTACCAATGCTTTCGGAAATACCATCATTGCCAAGAACAATGCGCCGCAAGAAACTTGGCAGAAAGTATTTTTTTCCAAACAAAACAAAATATATAATTACAAATAAAATATGAACACACATACATTATACACTATAGAAATAAAGGAAAAAAACTACAGGGATATATGGAGTCCCTTAGTTAAGAAACTAAAACTAAACATTTTTACTAGGTAATTATGTAGGTACCTACGTTCAGTGGAGGTGTAGAAAGTTTCCACTGTCAAAAAAAAATATTATGAACGTCTCGGGCACCTAAAATGGCTCGCTTTATGCTCTTGTTGTACAATCTACTATTACATTAAGGGTTAAAGCCAGACGAGCGTATTTTTTGAAATCGTGAGCCGCGTATTTCCGGTCGCGTAATTTCAGCTGCATTCGGTTTTATACAAAAGTCCAGTTTGTGACAGACAGGGGCTGAAAATGAGTTCTCATTTTGACCGCGACCGAAAATACGCGGCTAAAAAAATACGCTTTTGACTCCTAAAACCGCAGCTTTGCGTAAACCATTAAATCTGGCAGTCGAAAAATCGCCTAACAAAATGAGGGTAGTTTCCCAAGCCTACTTTCCAATTTACCCTCAGAACGGCTCTCTTTATGGTAACGGTGCACTTTACTAAACTGACGAGTTTTTTCAACTAAACAAAATGTCGGACTCCGATATCGAGATAAAAAAAATTGCGCCAATGAAACCTGTGAAGAAACCGCCAAAAAGTCCAACCGAAACCATACTGAAAAGCCAAGAGAAGAAGATAACGACTAAATCGATGATACACGAAGCTTTAAATGAACTGAAAACGCGGAAAGGTGTTTCCTCGTATGCTATTAAGAAGTATCTAGAAACGAGATACAATGTCGAGACGGAGAAAGTTAATTATTTGATAAAGAAAACCCTGAAATCAGGAGTTGAAGATGGAAGTATAATCCAGGTGAAGGGAATCGGAGCATCAGGCTCTTTCAAACTCGCTCCTGTTAAAGAAAAAGCTAAAAAACCGAAAGCAAAAAAGGAGAAAATTATAGAGAAACCAACGAAGGAAAAGCTGGTCAAAGAAAAGATTGTCAAGGAAAAGACCAAAGCCAAATCTGAGAAGGTTGAGAAGAAGATAGTGAAGAAGGTTACGATTGAAAAGAAAGAAGGCATCAAGAAAGTTGAGAAGCCGAAGATGGAGAAGAAAAGGAAAATGAAGGAAGTCAAAGAGAAAAAGTTGAAGAAATCCGCAACAGGGACTCCAAGTAAGAAAGCTATGATAAAGAAGAGAAAAAGCATCGGTTCTATTATAAAACCACCTAAAATGAAGCCCAAAAAGGCGTAGACAATTTAACATTCTTTTAGTATTAGGAAGTGTTGTTTGTGTTGTGACATTTTGAGCGTTAATTGGCGTTTGAAATGATGGGAACCGATTTTTGCAATCAGAAATCGAAAATATATTTCGAAATCGGTCAAAATGTGCTGAAGGAATATGAGTGGAGTAGAATGGCTCTAATTAATCTTATAAAAGTGTCGGAAATTTATAACTTAACTTGCGATTTTATAACAATATAAGTAAGTACCAACCTACACAGATCTTTGCCATTTTTGCATCGTAGATTCGATGGTAAGTATTTCAAAATTAATGTCTAAGGTCCAATTGCATATAAAGTCACATGTTACGGTTGCGTGTTAAAGTGATATGTTAATAGTATTACTGAATTTCAATACAAAATTGTTAATACTACTTATAACTTCGTTTATTTTAACATTAGAAAGAAGGTAGCAATCTTGATCTGTCTTTTTATTGAAAAACACTTTTCGAAAATATGTCTCAGCGTAACATGTGGTCATTTACAATCTATTGTTTCTTAATTAATAATTACTATTTTTTAAAAGTGTTTTCAATAAAAAGACGTCTATATTGTTTACCCTTTTTCAAATGCTAACATAAACGGAAGTGGGGGTATATTTACTATCGTACCTAGTTTGTTATGTATATAATCGGATATCGGACCCTAGGCATTAACATAGACGCTAGTACAATTTTAGTGTGTTGGCAAAACAGGAAAATTATTTTTATTACTTATTATATTTTTTCGTTGATTTTGAATGTTGAACACAGTGAGAATTTTAATTGAACGGAAATGTTAATAAATCATTTTAACAAATTTGGTTCGTTTTTTTTAATAACGGTGCAAATTGTTTAAACCAGGTAACGTACCTACTTAGGCTTTATCAACTTTTTGTCTACTATTGTTTACAAGTTGATGCATCACAAGAAATCAACCAAGTGCGAGTCGGACTCGCGCACGAAGGGTTCCTATCTATACAACATTAGATATTAGCAAAAAAACACGTTTAACTTGTTGTATGGGAGCCTGGGTGACAATTTTTTGCCGGCCTGGATAATACCGGGATGGAAATACCGACCCTGTTTTTCGTGTACACGCCCATAGAAGGTCACGTCAGTTTCTATGGGCGTGTACCATCAGCCAAATATGTGGTCTACCACCCTAAAGTTGATAATCGTTTGCATGTCATAAAACAATAATGCCAATAGACGTGTCTGTCAACTTGAAAGTTCAACTTTAGCGACATATTCATTTGATAGGAACTTGTTTAAGAATTGATAGATCACTTATTTGGCTGATGGTACCTACACAAAAAACAGGGTCGGTATTATCCGGGCCGGGAAAGAGTGTCACCCTGGGAGCCTCTCTTAAGTAGGTATTTATTTTAATTTTAATCTAATTATTATTTTTAAAGTGAATATACCTATGACTAAATATTTTATGAATATATCAAGCGTCTGTTACCTGTGCCCTTAGTGTAAGTTTTCGGTTACAAAATACGTCTCGATCACGTTCGCGTCAAAATCTCAATTTGTATGCAAACACGAACAGCGCCTCTAGCGGTACGTTTTGCGATGTTCGTGTTTCCATACAAATTGAGATTTTAACGCGAACGCGATCGAGACTTACTTTAAACTATTTTGTAACCGAAAACTTACACTAAGGGTAGGTACTGTTGCCGTTATTACCTATATCGAGCAAGAAACGGCAAAAAAATTACGTTGGGGGCCCTCATACAAAAAGCGTAATTCTTTGCCGTAGTTTTGCTTGTTTATTTTATTCCCTTTACATATTTATTTTATCCTGTTTTATTGTACCCTGTACGGAACCCTAAAAATACAAACAGTTACAGTTACCTACTATGTAACTATTAACGGGGTAGAGGTAGGGCGGTTTGTTTATATATTTTTTTAAAGATGAACCCCTTAGATCTTCCTCAACAGCGGACCCCTAAAAAAATTTGTTTTCTTATTTTCATATGAATAAGTTAATTTTGGTTTTGTCTGCGGACCCCGAGGGCCGCGAACCACAGGTAAGGAACATTGAACTAGATAATTATGAAAGTATACAGATAGTTATTGAGTCCCGGGGAAGGACATTAGGATAGTTTTTATCCTGGAAAATTGCATAGTTCCCGCGGGAGCGATAAAAGATTCTGCGCGGACGCAGTCGTGGGTACCTATCAGGGCAGAATGAATGAAAAGAGTTTATTCGAAACACGCGTAAAACTTAAATAATACAAAAAGGGTAAAAAAAACAAAAATATAATGTAGGTATGCAGGCCTATACATATAAACTTCATTATACATGATATACTAAACTAAGTTAAAATTATAACTAAAAGTAAAATAAAACTAACTAATAACTAAACTATAACCTTATACATATATGTAGCTTGACAACACTAAATGAGTAGTTTACTTATCAAGTCCGTTTTCCTTATTTTAAACATGGTTTTTCACTGACTAATGAATTAGGTCGTACCTACCTATAACAGTATTTAAATCGTATCATCCCTGCCTATATACGTCCCACTGCTGGGCACAGGCCTCCTCTCAGAACAAGAGGGCTTGGGCTATAGTTCCCACGCGGGCCCAGTGCGGATTGGGAACTTCACACGCACCATTGAATTGCTTCGCAGGATTGTGCAGGTTTCCTCACGATGTTTTCCTTCACCGCAAAGCTCGTGGCAAATTTCAAATGTAATTCAGCACATGAATTTGGAAAAACTCAGAGGTGCGAGCCGGGGTTTGAACCCACGACCCTCTGCTTGAGAGGCGATAGGTCAAACCACTAGGCCACCACGGCTTCATATAAATAACCCATATTACCCCACGTTACCCACGAAGTTAGTTGATTTGATAATTATATACGAAGTTTCATGAGCGAGTGATTTTAATTTAAATAGGGCTTGATAGGAATCGTGGACCGTCTGCCCACTACAGTACCTACCTACAAACGTACGGCCAAGGACTTAATTCACTAGTCACCATGGAACCATTTCACAGTAAACGTCATCGTGACATCGCGTTAATTATAACAAGGCAAATCGCAATGGCTTTTCCTTTGAAAAGGCCTGGTGGCTCATGAATTAAAGTCCTTGACCGTACACCTACGACTTCGGTTAGTTAGGTATGTACATATCTTCTGTCGCCAGTGTAAGTAGTCCTATTCAGGTTTTCCGTAATTTAACCTGTCCTCTCCCAGAGGCACAAATGTGTGCCCAAAATCCTTCGATTCTGTTATCCTGGGAGATGACAGATTAAGTGGGACTGATGAATATTATTGAAAATATTAATTTTCATCAGTCTGAACTATTACACCATGCTACCAGATGTTAACATCCCATTATGTGTCTCATGTGTTGGGTCTAACATCTGGTAGTATGGTTTACGGTTGTGTTGCTCTGAAGAGAGCTCTGGTTGAGTTCGAAACGCGTCAGTGTTGTGGTGGTGGTGATAGATGGGTTTGTGTGATTTGTGTGTGTTCTTACAGTGTGTAGGTGGAGGAACTGCATGAACATGCATATCTTTCATAAACTTAACTGTCTTAAGGTCGCGGGTTAGCAAAGAAATTCTTTTAGTTCATTTCATTGATATGGACCTCCGCAAAGTAACGCTTGATTGAATAAATTATTCGAAAACAACTTGCTTAAAACATATTAGGTCTTATGTAGATAGCTATAAGTATCAAACATTTTGTACACGTAGAACTTCTTTTCAAAATAAAATAAAAAACATAATAAATTGCATGTCACATTACAGTTTTTTTCTATGGATGGTTGGGAAGATATCCTGTAGTTAAGTAGAAGTACGGATATAATAAGTAGGTACAGGTATACTTATATAATATACTCTTCTAAAGATAGATATTAAATATACCTTACCTAACTAGGTATACCACAATTAGTTTAGTAGGTGTAGGTATGGGGTTTACCGACAGATTTTATAAACAAGAGATTTGTTTGTTTTTTAGTAGGTAAGAGTCTTTATACCTCTCTTTCCTACCTTAAATGTTGGCTTAAAAACCTGAATAAAAATTATAATGGTACCTAGGTAGACCTAGTTAATTCGTCAGCCTAGAATTCGTTTATCATCCCACGGGAACTATGAAATTTTCCGGGATAAAAAGCATATCTATGTCCTTCCGAATCTGAAACTATCACCCTACTAAATTTCATTTTAATTGATGCACTGCAAGTATTATTATTAAGATGGGTAGGTTCTTTTTGTCTTATTTTTAACCACCAACGCAAAAAGAGGGGTGTTATAAGTTTGACCGCTGTGTGTTTGTGTGTCTGTCTGTCTGTGGCACCGTAGCTCAAACGGGTGAACCGATTCGAATGCGTTTTTTTTTGTAATCAGGTTTTCTAACGATGGTTCTTCAAACTGTTTCATCAAAATCGGTTTAACCGTTTTTGAAATATTGAACTTTGAAGTGACGAAGTCGGGGGTTTTCCAACTTTTTTTTGGTTATGTGTATGTTAGGTTAGAACTGTTAATTTTATTTGTTTTACGTTTTTTTTATGTACATATATGAAATAAATATTGGACGAATCATTCAATAAATTATCTTATCTTATATTACTATCACATATATAATATACAAGGTGTTAATTAAATAGCTGAAAACCAGAAAGTACTTTGGTCAGAATCGAGAGTAGAATCGATTACACTATGTTTTAAATCCCCCTGCAATCCCCCTGGTATTGCAGGTGTCTATGGGCGGTGGTGATCTCTTACCATCAGGAGACCCACTTGCTCGTTTGCCATCCAGTCAAATAAAAAAAAAAAAAAAAACAGGTTGTAACTACTTGTGTTTTTAAATCCCTTTTTTATTGTGCCCAGTCTAAAAGTAACGGCTGCAGCATGCAGGACCAGGTGCCAATTACTTAAATGTTTTAGCGAGGTTGCATACTATCTCGATAGTTCTGGTCGGTTTGCTTATCATTGTGTGATTTTCTTCTGGTGGCACTTCACTTGGTATTGCGTATTCGTGTTGCGTTAAGCCTTGTTCGGACTAGGCTAGTATTTTAGTCTAGTGGCGAGTAATTTAGTAGCTAAACTATTCGCTACTGCCTAAAAATCGTTCGCATTACAGTCGAGTAAAGCTCACAAGTCAGTGGTACTCTTCTTCACGTCAACTAATGAACTCGACTAAATCGACAGGTTCGGACTTGTTTAGCCGGCGGCCGAGTGAGCACGGACGCGTGGTGGGGGTGCTACTCGCTACTAGACTACTAAAAAAATAGAATAAAATGGATTGGCTCGACTAAATTACTTACTAATCCACTCGACTAATTTTTTGGTGTTCAGACACGTTTAGCTACTAAATTACTCGCCACTAGACTAAAATACTAGCCTAGTCCGAACAAGGCTTTAATGACATCTCCGTCACTCACGCTAGCAATAACAATATAGTGCATCTCTTTCACACACGCAAATATTTCTGCGAATATGCCAAGTGAAGTGCCAGCATAGAAACGTCAAAGCGCAGCTGACAAATACAAATCATGAGTGTAGAATTATTCCCATTTGGGGAGGCAGAGCACAAGAAACGTTACCGCTTCGGAGACACTTAGCAATTTTAGGTTTAAAGTTTGACAAAAAAACGGTACAATAGTAGGTACCTAACAGCTTTCTAGCCTGTCGCCTACGGTATACCTTAACCTATATCCTCAGTCGCCTCTTACGACATCCACGGAAGAAATGGAGAGGTGTAGTGCAACCATACCCTGTGTGGTGTCGGGTAACATGAATGATGAACGAAACGATTTTGATTTTGATGACAAATAAATTTAAATTTAATTAAGTTAAATTTATTCCGTTTGGTTTTAATTAATTTGGAACAAAAATAAATTGGGTTGTAAATATTTTTTAACTTGATTACATTTAGACAAAATTCACTTTGGATGGTATTCATTTTGGTCCAAATTCATAATGGCCAATTGGTCGACGATTTTCCATTTGCACCGAATGACATTAAATCGTGATTCGCGTATGTGTTGCATTTGTAAATTATTGCAACCTTGTAAAAATATGCACCCTTATACCGGGTGTGGCTTGTAATAAGAGCGAAAAATTATAACATAGGTCGTCCTCGTCAAACTGAACAACATTAGTTCAGCGACTTCTAAAAATAATGGAGTCTTTGAATTTTCCTTTTTTCATACAAATTAAGTACTGGCTATCAACGTAGCCATCCTAGAATACAACTGACGTCGCCTGTCACGCTACACACATCAAGCATTTTGCTTTACATTGCTTCTTCGAATAATAAAAGTGTAATAAAACTAAAAAAACGAATTATTTTAATAGTCGCTGAACTAATGTTGTTGCTTGAAGAGTATGATCTTTGTTTTAATTATTTGCTCATATTACAGGCCACACCCGGTAAAGATATACAGCCTTGGTAAAAATATGCAACCTTGTTAAGTGTAGTGTATATATATATTACTCTCGATTCTGAACTACTTTCTTAATTTGCAGTTATTTCATTTATATAAAACACGGTAGCTATTGCCCGTGACTCCGTCTGCGTAAAAGTATGAAAAATAGTTTACACCCATTCTCAGACCTATCGAATATATTAAAGAAAGAAAGAAAGAAGACATTTATTGACATTCACAAAGACACACAAGCACAAATGTATGACACGAGAATTTTATATATTATATTAGTTAGAAATAACAATAGCAAATTGCATTGATAAACAGACAGTAGGTAGGTACATACAAGGTCGAACTTATCCCTTAAAGGGAGGTATGAAGATAGTTTGAGATTCTGGGTAAAGTAGAACATAGTTTTCATCCCGGAAAATTGACAAGTTCCCGCGGGATAGCGTAATGCGAATTTTTCGTGGATGGAGTCGCAGGCAAAGCTAGTCTAAAATAAATGTATGCAGCGATAAACTCTCCAGCAACGAGGTATACAAATGTCTAGTTAACAGCTTTTTAAAATTTTAAGACAAAGCAAAAATTTACTGTTATAGTCGTAAGTACTTAAAGGTTTAGGTAGTTAACTAAATGTAAACAAACTCCAGCTGCTAGATTTGACACGTATTCAAGGATTTTAACCATTTTACTCATACTACTCCGCTTCGCTCCCACCTCAGCCTTCTGAACCTAAACTATCCAAGTCGCTTCTGCTTCGAACCGTCTTGCTCGCTCGCTTCGCTCGCTCGCACAAATCAAATTGAAGTAAAACTTTGCAATATAAAATTTGGCCAAATGTTATTTAACAATTTGTCATTTTCCTAAACCAATCATTTGCTACATAATTTTTTGACACATAAAAGTGTGATGAAGTAAAATTTTGGAATATAAAAATGTTGCGAAATTCATTAGAAAAATGCGAAGTAAAGTTATGCCAACGATTAGCCAAATGAAACTTCGGTGAAAGGTTGGTTGCTAAGTGAAATTTGGCGAAACATATTTCGCCGAAAAGGCAGTAGACCATTTAGTTAATTACCTAAACCTTTAAAGTACGTACCGTATGTACCTATAGATATCATTCTTCGAAAGTAATTTATACAAAGTAGCGCCATCTCTTGGCAAGTAGCACAAAACTACTTATACCCACGCGCGTGGCCATTTTTACAAACAAGTTTTTGTCTCACAAAACAACCTAAAGACATGATCTGAACGAGATAGCAGCACATACAAACATGCTGTAGGTATGTACGTATGTGTTAATTCGAGGTACCTACAGAATATAAATATTTAAAATATAACTAACTAAAAGTGCGTTAGCTGTGGGCAAGGGCGGATACACTGTTGTAGGCACCATTGCCTGTCTGGCTTTTTGACATTCATAAGTTTTTAATATTTTAGATATTTTTTATTTATCTACATAATAATTATGATCAGCGAGCGAAAATCGGACCGATTTATCTGTTGCTGATTGTGGCACGCTTACAACACATCATTGATCAATAATAGGTAATGCCTACTTAGCATTAATGTCTTATGGTTTTGCAAAAACAATTACTGCTCTAAATTACCTTGCTTTACCTTACCTTGCTAATTATAGCTTAAATTGAATAAATAAATAAATAATAAATAAATATAACGGGACAATTAACACCAATTAACCTAGTCCCAAAGTAAGCTTATAGCAAAGCTTGAGTTATGGGTACTAAGCAACGGATAAATATAATTATTTAGATAGATACATACTTAAATACATATTAAACACCCAAGACCCGAGAAAAAACATTCGTATTTTTCATACAAATATCTGCCCCGACACGGGAATCGAACCCGGGACCTCAAGCTTCGTAGTCTGGTTCTCTAACCACTAGGCCATCTGGTCGTCAAATAAAGATATTTTAACTTTGACTTTGATGGGGCCTATAGACTTGTGATGACACGCATTCACGGTCTATTGAGATCGATAGTTCATCGTCGTGATTATTCATGAGCGAGTTCGTACTCCGACTCGCACTTAGCCGATTTTCTGTGACCATAACCTTTTTTGAGGGCTAGATCCGCGCCTGGCTGGGGCGGGTGCAGGTGTGTCCCCCCTACCACCACCCTAGGGTTGATAATCGTTTGTATTTCTCAGCTGTTTTCCATAAGGTCGCACTAACAGCTTTACTGGGATATTAGGGGCTACGCTATCTGTCGCGGGTGCAGGTACAATCCTATGCACGCGACGCGCGCAGTCAGCGCTGCTCACACTATTGCTCAACAGGCGGCCACCCGCGCCGTGCAAGCGTCAGCTAGCGTAGGCCCTAACCAACTGTGGTATAGGTACTGACCTATAACAAGTTTTCCCTACAGTAGGCCGACTCCTTTGAAGTTGAGCGATACGCAGCCTGTATAGGTATATTTACGCAAGTAAGGAAAGGTTGCCACACATTTAAAATTTTGAAGGTAGGTCTTTTACGAATCGGTACATATTGGTATTGCGAAATTATACAAAACAAAATGAATTAAGGGTGGCATACTTACTAGGGGTAAGAAGTATTAAAATTATACAATTTTTGAAATAAAAAAAAAAAAAATTCTACAAAATATACTTACTACTTATAGATTAGTAACCGACAAATACTTTTGGTTTCTAGACTTAACGGACTTAAAGTTCCTGTTATTTAAATTAATTAAATAAAAAATAAATAAATATAATTGTATAAATAGATGAAATCTTAGTTCTTTATTTATGCGAGATGAAGATTTGCACGCACTCACAGTACATGTCGTATGCACCGTAATAATTTTTATTATAAATGTTAAAAAAACGCGATAGCCCTAGAAGATTTGTCCCAAGCTACTAAGAACGGCGAAGTATGCAGCTGGGGCTCCTCCCACCCGCGTCACACCCCGCACGCCCCGCACGATTACACTGTCAAGACGTCACCGTCGAATTACTGTAGGGAAACATGTACTGTGCCTTAACTAAAGAGCCTGATTTGAGGGTGGGCAGCGGACTTTATTGCCAACTACGGATTCCGGACTCCAGTACTGCAGCGTGTAAACAAGAAAAAAACCATCTCACTATTTCCCCACGAAAGTCGCCATGAAGGTTGACTATTGATATTCATCGGACAACGACCACTGTCAAGACTGTAGCGACTTATGTTAAAAGAAGAATAAAAACAAGTTTTTGGTAAAAAATATATTTTTAATACAAGTTTTTTTTGCTGACTGTACCTACTTGCATTGCCACCCAAACTACATTTGCATACCAAATTTCAAGTCTATGCTATTAACCGTTGAAGAGTTTTGCAGGTGGTAGGACCTTGTGCACGGTCCGCCCGGATTGCTACCACCATCTTGCTCGCTAATCCTACCGTGAAGCAGCAGTGCTTGCACTGTTGTGTTTCGGCGTGGAGAGTAAGACAGCCGGTGAAATTACTGGCACTTATCCCATCTTAGGCCTCTAGGTTGAAAACGCATCTGCAATACCCCTGATGTTGCAGATGTTTATGGGCGGTGGTAATCTCTTACCATCAGGAGACCCACTTGCTCGTTTGTCATCCAGTCGAATAAACAAAAAAAAGAGACGATCCTGGCTGCACTACCAGGGTATTGTCACTACTAGATTATTGTATTGTCACGCGATTTACATAAGTATTCCAAATTTCAAGTCAATTTGACTACTGGAACTTAGTCGAATTTAACTTGCAAGATTTCATTACAGACAGACAGACAACGGGACAGGTGAAACTAAATAAATCTTGTAATATACTTTACACACATTTGAACGCATATGTGCTTGACAACACTCATCAGTGACTGCGTAGAAGCATTATAAGTACTTTCTGTCATCATCTATTCACAAGGTTTCGCAATCAAACAAAATAAAAGTTCAGTATAAAAATGCATTTATTTATCACTTACAAAATACTTATTATAAAATACAAAATATACAAGCGTTTTAAACTTAAAATCTATTTAAATATAAACATAAAGGTTACCATTTTGATTCGTAGCCCCTTTAAAACTATTTTTGTCACGTTTAAAATACAACAAGAAAGACAAATAAAATATACAGTCGCGATTTAAAAAAAAACTGTTGGGTCGAATATTTATTCCGTATAATTTTCATGGGCACATTTCTGTTGACATTGTAGAAGATTCTGTTAATTTTTTAGGTTATCCAGTAGAAGTACAGGACGTCTACAAAATAATCGAAAATGTAATCAAAATTGTAAAAAAAAAATACCACGAAAATGAGACGGTGAAACGTTGCAATAATTACCCTGGTTTAGACTTCTTTTCTACAGAATTTGTAGATAATTCTGAGTTGATAATCTTTAAACAAATTTCAATACTAACAAAATGTAGTTACATATTTCAGATATGAAATCCAATACTCATTCATTATAGTGCAGACGCACACAATAATTGAAAATACAAACTGAAATATAGATGCACAGAAAAACCAGAAAAATAAGACCAGCACTGGGAATCGAACCCAGGTCCTCGGTATTCCGTACGTCGTGTATTCGGCATCTATATTTCAGTTTGTATTTTCAATTTAGGTTTTACGGGATGACCGTAAAAGTAAAAATTTTAAATTGAAATAAAAAAAATTACAAAAAGATTCCAAAAAACCAATCTTAAGCACACAATAATTTCAAGACAAATCCATATTTATTCTTAATTAATTCGGGCGCGTATCTGAATATCGAAAATTTAAATATCGATGGTTAAAATATTGACGGTCACAATATCGAACCTAACCTAAGCTTAACTACTTTCGATATTTTGACCGTCGACTTTTAACATTCGATATATTAATTTTCAATATTCAGATACGTCCCCGATTCATTCTATTGTCGAAGTTTTTCTATTTTATGCTTCGTGTCATTGAATTTGAACAAGTATCTATAAATTTTTGTTAAACATAAAATCTTTAACAAATAAACTCTTGCAAAAAACGGATTTGCTGATTGATTAAAATAAATAATATTAAAATGTAGAACCTAATTTAGATTAGTTGTCTAAGTTAATATTAATTGTACAAATGAACTATACCTAAGTTCAACAAAAATGGGTCAAATCTCTCAGAGCTTGATATACGACGATAAAGAATGCGACCTTTTTAATTGCTTACCAAGTTTAGATTCAAAATAAAAATGCACTACAATAAAATTTAAGTCTTAGAGATAGTAAAACTGAAATAAGCCTAGGTTATATAATTATTTACGTAAACTGAATTCCCAGGAATTGGTTTAAAATAATACAATTAAAAACAGCTTTGGTACAGAAATATCAAGAAAAATATTTTAGTTAATTTTCTTTGAACCACAATTTCAGATTTCATATGTCAGTTTAAAATGACTAAAGGTAAATATTTGTGTAAAAAAAATGCCCAATAAAATCCGAATGAGAAAATAAAATACTTTGTGTCGTCCACCTTACTATATGAAACTTACAAATACATACTCGTATATTGATATATTTAATACCATCTGTTTCCTGCAAGTCCGTCTACGTCCAGTGAGAGCTGATTTTCCCTCTTTTCCAGGAAAAGTTATGTTAAATCAGGGTTAGTGTAGAAGATACCACAAACCCGGCCAAGTGCGATTCGGACTCGCGCATCGAGTGTTCCGTACAAAATAGGTATCTATGAATAACCAGTGTTAACAGGGCCCTGCTCCTATGCAAAATGTATGCAGTGTGAGGTCACATAAAAAAACCGCGTATAATTCTGTTACAGTATCAAGGTTATCTAATAGAAGTACAGGACGTCCAAAAAATAATCGGAAACGTCATCAAATTCTACAGCACATTCATAAAAAAAACGTGACCACGAAAATGAGGCGGTTGTAACGCTTGAATGCCTCATGGGTAGTTCTACGCGCGTCTCAACCGCTATCAGTATCCTGTCACAGATATTGAAGACATTATACTAACCGAGCGGATTTTTCTTATAAAACAAAACACAGTGTGCTTAACACAATGAGGGCTATCGTTTTTTGTCTCACTAGATGGCGCACTGTTGCGTGAGGTTTTTAAGTATGGCTTTCAAAGTCTGTTATTACGGGCGTGAAAACAAAGTTTAGATTAAAATCATATTTAATACACCTTAAAGCCGTACCATAAAAATATCGAGCATGCCACAGTGTTGCATAGTCCCCGTTTTGTTCGGAAAAAAGGGAGGACAAAGGTCTCAAAACACAGACATTCATTGCACCGGAACGCATATTTGCCATAATTAATTCCAGATATTGCAAAATATACACAAAATTATTCTAATTATAAATAAACCCGCGTAGCTCACCCAAAAACTATGAGATTTGACATTTCGGAGACCTCACGCTACACTAGCGCCTCTAGTGGCGAATTCATACGCGATAGCCCTCATTTCAGTTTGTTAAAACTATGCTAACTGTAGGTCATTCCTTTGATATATGCGACAGAAAACCGATAGCGTTTGAAACGCTCATAAAACTAACTTCCCCCAAATCCTTTTCTAGCTTGACTACTGATAAACGCTAAGCTACGCTTCTCTTTATCCCGGGAAGGTCCCTAATTCCCGCTGGACGCAAACGTAATCGTAGAAAACAGCTAATATGAAATAATTAACGCACGACACGGAAAAATACGTGTTTCCCAAGGTATAGCAATAAATATAACTTAAAATAGACCCTTGGCTCTCGATTCGGCCGCGAATTTCCTGACGTGAACTATGTAGTCTAACATTACTGTAGCAAAAGCCGCATCCAACACGAACTGAGGTATTTTACCTGAAAAATGATAATTAAAATGAAGAAGAGCGTGTTCGATACAGCGCCATCTATAGTTCATCTGCTGAACTAGATAGCTTGCTAATTAATCAAAATGATCGATGCCCGTTGACATTCATGTACCTCAGCAGTTACAAAATAAAACACAAAATGTGGTGGCGCTAGTATCGCGCATCAATATAAATAAGGATTTTAAGTTTGTTTGTCACTGTTCCATTGCAATCGGCTTCGGAGTAAAAAGTCCAAAAACCAACTGGTCTCTCATTTCGGGCACCCAACTTTACAGAGCGTGACTTTATAATTTGACCTTTACCCTGAGAGGGTTTATTATTAAATTTAACCCTTGGGTATAGTATAAGGTGCTAACAAATTAAGTACCAATATTTTAAGAAATATTAAATAAGATCAAAACAATGAACTTTAAATATAAATTAAGGAAACTTTTTATACGATATTATTGTTTTAATTTCCTGAACAAAATAAATAAATTATCATTCCGAAAATACAAACTCAGACATGGATGCACAGAAAAACCAGAAAAAGAGACCAGCGCTGGGAATCGAACCCAGGTCCTCAGCAATCCGTGCTGCGTGCTATAACCCCTACACCACCGCTGGACAGGAATCTAGACACGAATTTTTCCTATGCATACATATCTCAGGTTGCTTATTTCTACTACGCTACTTATGCAGCAGCACTAGCGCCATCTATGTTCCGCTCTCATCGAGAGACGTCACATTCTTTCGGAACTAACCGCTCACCCAGACAAGAGATGTCGCTACTAAGCAATCAAATTATCATACCGCCCAAACATAATCAGCCTGTGCATTTGCTTGACAAGATATTTTATTTTTTTTATTTTTTTATTTATTGAAGCATTGGCAACACGGCCATCAGCTTAAACTAATTTTACAATAATTATGAACTATTGAGTACTTAAGTACAATAAAAATTTATGTTAAGTATGTACAATGAAAAATAATAGCAAAGATTTACAACAAGATATTTAACACTTTCTGTCAAGTGAACCCGTCGTTTGTCATAACCGTCAACGATTGGCGAGAAAACTATTGTTGTTGTTTCTTTAAAAAAATATGGCTCTGTCCATCGGAGGACAATTTTGCCAGTGTCTAGTAGTTTTTGCCGTTGTACGGTAAAAAAATTCTAGAAAACGAAATATGAGAGGTAATGGTGGATGAACGATGACAGCGCGAATCCGAGTAAACTATTAGTAAGCATTATGCGACTTTGACATTTATTTTTGTAAGTGAAGTGGCCAGTTACTCGTGACATAATTATCTCATTAACAGAGTGTTTTCACGCACCAAAGTTGATTCTCTAATTATCTCCAAAAAGAAACATGAACTTTTACATATTTTTTGTATACTTAAGTCTACTCCTAGAGACGAGTACTATCAGCTGTAAAAATATTGGTACCTAATTTGTTAGCAGGTGTTAATTAAATAATTGAAAACGTCAGACACCCCAAAAATATTTTTTCATTTTAAGTATGTTGAATTCATTTATTTTTGAATGTCGTCATTATTTAAAAGATATTCTTGTGTTGTGCTAAGTCAGTAATTCTACTTAAAGTACAATTCAATAGAATCTGTCAATTTTCTACATATTTAAGACACCCTATCGTGGGCACACTTAATTATATATGTCCCTGTTGTTGCAATTATCATCTAAAAGGAATCAAAAAAGAATAATAGTCACATCACAAAGCCTTAGGCAGCCCGGTGTTTATATTAGTAGGCTGGAAGTGTCTACAGGATTGTCAGATTCTATTGAATTGGAGTTTAGCTAAAGTATTGAATTGATACCTGTTGCAGTCGTAACTTTTAGACTGGGCACAATAAAAAAGGGATTTTAAAACACGAACACAACCTGATTTAAAACATAGTGTAATCGATTCTACTCTCAATTCTGAGCAAACTACTTTCTGGTTTTCAGTTATTTAAATTTAATGACCATTAACTCTAGGTAATTATTAAAGTAACTTTTGCCCTGTAAGTATTTACAACCTAGTATTAACATATCGATACTTATTATTTACCCTTTATTCTGTGGATACTTTACTTACTATTTACCTTCATTCTGTAAATATTCATGTCTTTTACTGTATGAGTACTTATTATTTACTATTTCCATTGTAAATACTTAATATTTAGGTACGTCATAATCTGTTAGCTCCCATGTACCTTTTACCCTGTGAGTAATTAGTATTTAAACTTCGCCAGCCAACCTCCAATACTGGGAGCTCTGGGACTGAGAAGACCAATTCACACGCCATTCAAGCCGTAATTACTTTACCTTTCAAGTATTTAGTACTTACCTTTGAGGTCACAGCACATGAGCCACTGGAACTGAGTCTGCAGTGTCTCACTCCCGTCCGCCGCACGGACCTTAGCTGGTTTGAGGCACCAGCACGCCACTTTGTTGTGACCCCTGCGGTACAAACGCTTATGAAAATGTAAAATGAAAATGTAATGAAAATAATTTATTGCATAAAAAAACTTATAAACTCAAAGTCAAAGTGATTTATTTGTCAACATATAAACAAGAGTCTACGGCTCTGGATCCTGTGCTAGGAGTCCCTGTTACAGGATCCAGGTAGGAAATAAGACCGATTAATATATGTGTTACATAACTACTACTAATTACTTCCTGCTACTGCTTATATACTATTTGTTATGATTTTCGATTCGATTATACATATTGCCTTGACATAGTTTTTCTTTAAAGTCTAAATAATACCACGAAATATTTTTTTTTATGATTCGTGTTTTAAGAAAGTGACATTTTACAAGTTTTTAACAGACAATGAAAGAAATAGACACAAATAAATGAATAGAACTAGAGACGATTTTAATAAATTACTTTAGAACTAGCAATGTATGAAAAATAAGTTTGTAAATGCACATTTTGCATTGTTGCTGTTTATCCTTGCAATTGAAGTGAAAACCAGAGCGTGTAGACTTATTCATAAAACCCATTTTACCGTCGATTTAACGATCCTCGCATACGGCTCGGATGTATATAAACTTCTCGGGTGAAATTGCGCGTTTTATTGTTGTATAAGTGTTAGTTTTTAATATTCATAGTTTTACTGACCTGACTATATCTCTATGAGGTGGGTATCCAGGTACATTGACACTAACTCCGCTGCTGATGTAGCAGTAAGGATCCCTTTCCACCACGTGCCCCTGTAATCGAGAAATAAGGCAAGGGTAACCAGGTGTTCGATATTTAAAAACTTTCGTCGATGAACTGAGCTGTTGATGAAAAACATATTCTGAGAAATGAAAAGATCGAAGGAACGATTAGTGAAAATACGATTTAATGGCAACTGTATCTGTTTTCCTGCATATAGGCCAAATTAAAGTTTAGATTATTAATGCCAATGGCCAAATTAAAGTTTAGATATTTGGGAACTAAAACCCAAGTTCTTTCATTCTGAGAGGAGGCCTGTGCCCTACAGTGGGCCGTATATAGGTCGAGATGACTACTTTTAAATCATCTCAACCTATTGATAGCTCCGCACACACGTTAAATATGTAAAGACCTCTATCTTCATGTGGAGGATTCTATGTATTCTATGGATTCTATATATGTACCTCTTTGCTGAGCGCGGCGCAGCGGCGCAGTATGACAAAGTCCCTCGGCGCTATGATGCCCTTCCCCCCTCCAGCTGTCACCTGGTACGACAGGTCAATGCCCGGCGATATCTCCTGTAACCACAAACATAATTAGGATTTGCCCGGTTGAGGGTTAACGGGGCAAGTGCGAGTCGGGCTCCGGGGCAAGGGCGAGTGTGGAGGTGGAGGAACTGCATGACCACACATTTATTGCGTAGACGTGATCATAAAGTAATTGTTTATAGTTAATTGATATGGACCTCCGCAAATTAACGACTATCTGATTTAATATATTGCATAATAGTATAAATAATGTATACCCGCGGCTTCGCACACGTAAATAATTGGATCCAGCAGCTGAATGGAAATTTCGGGATTTTAAAAAATTAAAAGCGTGAAGGAGTAAAAAACATACTCACTCACTCACTCACTTTCGCATTTATAATATTAGAAGGATAAGTAGTGCCACGTGATTTGAAGTGAATGATTACACAAAAGGAAAATGAGTGAAATGAACGAGTGAATGTCATAAGCCCGCTGTCATTACGACATGTTCTGGTGTGCGTGACCTCAACTCTGGTGGCACTACTTATATACATAACATAGTATTGACGATTTTGAAATCGAAAGAATCCGCTCACCTTTATAAGCTCGCTCTTCAGTATGGTAGGGTTCCAATCCGGCAGCTTGGTGACGTTGTCCTTGAACTCCTTGAAGAGGAACTCCGGGGGGCAGTCCACCAGACCCTGGAACCACAGGCTTTCATGAATAACTGTAGTCCGTAACTTTGTATGAGTCCCGGAACCTTGGATTTTTCCGGGACATAAATTAGCCTAAATTAATCTGAGACAGTGTATTTTATTAGCGATTTATTTATTTGTGCACTAGTTTTGAAGGGCTCATAATTTCGTTTCTCCTAACAACCTTGAGCAGAATCATCATATCACCGAATTACTTTTCGCATATATTTTTTCTCATACTATCATTTCTCATAATTTTGTAAAGCAGAATATTAACATCACATAATATCGATAATAATAATATTTATACTCGTGTGTTCGAACAGTTGCTACGCAGAAATACATATCTCACAATATTACTTTGCATAAAGATAATAAAAAGCAGAATAAAATTTTACTAAACATTCCTTGCAATTAAATTAATTGCCTAACCTTTCTTGGCAGCAATAAATTTCGATTTAAATGAAAATTTGCACACTTTAAAGTTGAATATTTTGCAAACAAATCGAAAAATCGTTTTAGCAACCCCCTAATGATTTTAAAAGACCTATCCAACGATACCCCACACTACAAGGTTGGATGAGAAAAAAAAAATCACCCCCACTTTACGTCTATGAGGTACACTAAAAAGATTTTTTTTTTTTCAATTTTTATTGTACCATTTTGTCGGCATAGTTTACATACATATTCCTGCAAAATTACAGGTCCTGCAGACAGACAGACATAGCGAAACTATAAGGGTTCCGTTTTTGCCATCTTGGCTCCGGAACCCTAAAAAAGAGTTATGACAAACAATCACTCTGACAAACAGTAAGTATGCGAGCCAATATGGACACCCTTTCAGCTGTTCTGGCGCTGTGACAAATACCAATGGCCTTAATTCTTTGCGGCAGATCAGCCCCTGTCACCCTGGGCACTCACCGTGAACCGGTAGACCTTTCCGAAGGCATCTGTCTGCGTGACCTCCACCACGTCTCCCTTGGTGGACCCTCGCTTCTCCAGCTTCCAGTTGGGCAGAGTGACCACGCGGAAAGCATTCTGCATGCTCTCCTCCGCTAGGTGCTTGTATTCATCTATCTGTTGGCATGATATAAATTCAAGTGATTATGAAACATAATAATATATCCACCTCCACACTGTAAGAACACACACAAATCATACTTTATTATATTATATCGTTGTCTGTATCATGACAAAAAAAAATTAACTCTACCGTTAAACAGCCTAAACTTTGTGCGATAACTCTATATAAATGGTCATTGAATGAGTGAACGATGGATTCATAATTCAACAAGAACCTTTATGTATAAAATTAGAAATAAGATGAGTAATCATTCGAAATAAAAATTCAATATACCTAATTATAGTAGGTACCTTATACGTAATATGATTACACATCTATGCTAAATACAACCAAATTATGTCTCTACCCTCTAGACAAATATGAATAATAAAGTGTCGAAATAATAAGTAAGGTATTTCTAATCTATGATGAAAACCTTAAATACCAAACATCACAGTATTATCGGAGTCATTCATAGTACCTACGTATATTACGTATATAATGTTCCTATGGTTACTACAACTTATTTATATGTTCTTCGAGCGAATGTCGGTGACTCTAGGTTCTTCGACGAACTTTCGTCGCAAAGAAACTCTGAGCATAGATCTCTCCATAGCTCATTGCATTGCTTGACTTGAAACCTTTTTAAAGGTCAAGACAGGAGTCCAGGACCATATTATTATGATAAACTATGTATACTTCTTTTACCTTGCTTCTCTGCTACAAATCGTGGACTACAGCATAGTTACCGTGCGACAATTATACTCGTATATGTTAACACGTAAATCTGCCCTCCTTCTCTTACATATAGCAATACATGAGTCATAAATACTCAACCGTCACAAACATCACACGTTTCGACCTCAACCCGAGTTCATCCTCAGAGCAACACAACCGTTCACCATGCTACCAGATGTAAGACCTAACATCTAACAGTTTAATTACAAATAACAAAAAAATACAGTCAGGCTAATATAAATCAAAATGAAAAAGTGCTAAATTAAACTAAAATACATAAATATAAACATAAACTTAAATAGTAACAATTCCAAACATTTGTGACCTGACAATGAAAATAAAATATCACACAGTCAGTTTAACATCTGGTAGCATAGTGACCAGCTGAACAGTTGTGTTGCTCTGATGATGAATTCTGGTTGTGTTCGAAACCCGTCAGTGGTGGTAATAGTTGGGTTTGTGTGTAGGTTATGTTATTAATGAACGGAAAATTAATCGTAACCAGTCGTAATTAGCTTCTTACCTCACATTGTGACTTTGAAGAAAAAGGTAAGGCCATAGGATTGTTTTTATCCCGGAAAATTGTATAGTTCCCGCGGTATAGCGATAAACGAATTTTTCACACGTAGAGTTGCGGGCAAAAGCTAGTAAGTATTAAAATGCGAAAGAATGTCTGTCTGTTACTTTTCACACTTAAACCGCTAAACCGATGTAGTCGAAATTTTGTGAAAATAGTTTGAGACCCTTGGAAAGACATAGGATATTTTTTAACCCGGAAAATTTTACAGTCCCGCGGAATAGCGATAAACAATTTCTTCGTAGATGCAGTCGCGAGCAAAAGCTATATGCTATTGACGACCGGATGGCTAAGTGGTTAGAGCACCTGACTACGAAGCTTGAGGTCCTGGGTTCGAATCCCGGCCGGGGCAGATATTTGTGTGAATAACACGAATGTTTGTTCTCGGGTCTTGGATGTTTAATATGTATTTAAGTATGTATTTATCTATATAAGTATGTTTATCCGTTGCCTAGTTTCCATAGTACAAGCTTTGCTTAGTTTGGGACTAGATCAATTGGTGTCAAGTGTCCCATGATATTTATTTATTATGATTTATTTATGATATTCCTATAAATGTCAAAATTACATCAATGTCTATATATACATAAATTATTAGAAACATGTTGCAAACTTGTTATGTTTTTGTCTGTATCCGGCAAAGACAAATGTCAAAGAGCAGCCACTCGCATAAATGAGTATTTTTAGGGTTCCGTAGCCAAAATGGCAAAAATGGAACCCTTATAGTTTAGCCATGTCTGCCTGTCTGTCCGTCCGCGGCTTTGCTCAGGGACGATCAATGCTAGAAAGCTGTAATTTTGCACGGATATATATGTAAACTATGCCGACAAAATTGTGTAATAAATTTTTTTTCCTCCCATAGACGTAAAGTGGGGTGGATTTTTTTTTCGCATCCAACCCTATAGTGTGGAGTATCGTTGGATAGGTCTTTTAAAAGGGGTAGGAGTTTACTACGACGATTTTTCGATTCAGTGATTTGTTTGCGAAATATTCAACTTTAAAGTGCAAATGTTCATTAAAATCGAGCGTCCCCCCCCCCCTCTAAAATCTAAACCGGTGGGTGGAAAAAATTGAAAAAATTCAGGATGGTAGTAAGTATATCAAACTTACAAGGAAAACTATAACGGCTAAGTTTGCTTGAGAATTATTAGTAGTTTAAGAGTAAATAGCAGCCTAAGGTATAAAATATACCTAAACTTGGAATATTCCGTACAAAATACGAAATCCTTAGATAATATAGGTAATATTTTTACTCAATTTTTTCGTAATGGCTACGGAACCCTATTTCGGGCGTGTCCGACACGCTCTTGGTTAGTTTTTCATGATGGTTTCAGTATAATTTACTTTAGTACGAGTACAATAGGACTAAAAACTATCCGATATAGATCTGTTAAAGTGATAAGATAAAGATAAGTTAACGTTAAATATTATCTTGGGTATATTAAAACCCAAGTTTAACAAGCATTTTAGGCATCCTTGCTTTTAGTTGTCTATAGTTTTCTAAACTAATAAAAAAAATTAGTTTATTAAAAAAGTAATTTTACAAATTGCTTACCGTTGGTCCCACACTAGGCAAAGCCTGTCCCGGGGCGACCGGGATTCGGGTACAAAACACTGTACTTATATGAAGTGCTTTATAGGAGATGGCGGCGTGCAGTCGGGAAAAAATCATTATAGACCACGGAAGAATAAAAACAAGTAGAAGTGTTATGTAGGTGCAGCGGTGCGTGCCACAAGTAAGCCGAGGTACGTTTACTCGATGTCAGTACCACTACCATGAGTTTACAGTGACCGTACTCGATAGCGACGGCGTAAATTATTTGTAGAGGCGCTGTACAATTCTCCATACAAATAGTTTACAGTCTTGTTCAACATTGCGTAGAGTATGATCACGTTTAGTAGTGTCGCGACATTCCTTGTTTTACAGTAATTATGCCGTATTGCTCAATTCTGGAATGTAAAAATGATAGCAGGAAAAAAACCCAACGAACGGAGGATTACCTACGTCATCGAGTAAGCGTACCGCCCCGCTTACTTCTGGCACGCACGCTGCACCTACATAGCACTTCCACGTGTTATAGACCACTGGGTAGGGAGTGCCCAGAGAGTGCCGGACTCTCCATCCATCCATCCCAGCCTATATACGTCCCACTGCTGGGCACAGGCCGGACTCTCACCGGTGAAAAAACCCGGCTGCATGCTCCCTGGAGCTTACTACGGGAAAGACAAGGTTGAAGGGTCCTTTTTAGGATTCCGTACGCAAAGGGTGCCCGGGATTCTATTAGTGAGACTGCTGTATCTGTCGTTCTGTCCGTCTGTCACAGGGCTCTATCTCTTGAGCCGTAATAGCTAGACACTTGAAATTATCACAGATTATGTATTATTGTGGCCGCTATAACAACAAATACTAGAAACTTTTCGAATTGCTGCCTGCGGCTAAATTCCACTACCGCACTTCGAGGAACCGTCTTTCCATCCTCACCATCTTGATGATTGGCAGTCTAGTACCGTGCGTTTTAAGCGAAACTTCTTTCCTCGCACGACGAAGATCTGGAATCAGCTTACAGCGGCAACATTCCCTGAGCGTTACAACTTAGGGATCTTTAAAAAACGAGCCTACCAATTCCTTAAAGGGTCGGCAACACACCTGTGATTCCCCCTCGTGTTGCGTGTTGCAGGTGACCCGTCTGCTCGTTTGCCCCTTCGTCTAATAATAATACTAGAAATAAATAAAGTATAAAAATTAAAGTGGGTCGTTACGTTATACAGGAAACATGTTTTTTTTTCAGCGTTTTTTTGGTTGCTAGGCGGCTTGAGTTTAGGAAGGGCTACGAATTAGTCCGAAACACGTCGAGCTAAACTCGATTTAGCACGTGAGTTATCCGGTACAATATCATTTAAAATGAGTGGGTCTCACGGTAATTTTATCTGCAAAAATTTATTTGTTTTTAAAGCATTGTACGGAGGTACGGAACCCTTCATGTACGAGTCCTTCTCGCACTTGACCGATTTTTAATTATACAGAAGTTAAAAACTTACAGTCATCCATTCTGCCTTAAAGTCTTCCTCTGGTGCCTTATTGAACAGCACTTTCATCCAGCTAGCCAAAGAAAATCCAAATTTGCTGGTCGATTCAATTTTCGCTTCGAACTCTTCAGTTGTTTTGACATTTTCAATTTCCGACAGTGTCTTGTCTATGACTTCTTGATCCATGTCTTTAGTGGCATCTGATGAAGACGCGGCCATCTTTGATTGCTTTTTTTTAAATTTGTTATTAGGACTTAAGTTTGCACTTATTCAGCCAGCACTTTTTACTTTTTTATGTTGTTTTGTGTGCCACCAGTGCCTTGGTCGCTACGGTCAGTTCATTAAGTTACGCTCATATGCGTTTATAGGGCACTAGAAGAAAGATGAACGCTTATATGCGTCTGGAGCACTGAACCTCGCGCAAGTTCGAAAAAAAAGGCGTAGTGAATGCGTTACGTATCTTTTTTAATATTAATTTGTACTTAAGATCTCTCACGTGTGGAGAGTCACTTAGAAACATATATCTTCCTACTCGATAAGATAATGCACTTATTAAATTTCGTAATTCTTATCAATTGGTTTTGGGTTATCGAACTTTGATAAAACACTGTATCAAAACAACAATGTTGCAAATGGTTTTTAAAACAAGTTTTGATTTCAGATAAGTTTAGTAGAAAAAAATGCGTCCGGCGCGTACCGTGGCCAATAGCGTACTGAGTTCGTTCGTTCATAACAGTATTTAGAGGCTAAACTGATTGCGATGATGACACGTGTATGCCTTATTATTGCTTGATAAGTACACTGTGCACGTTTTTATACTTTTCTGTTGTTTAACTAATTTTGTCGCTCTTTATACTGTAACATGTGACTCTGTCTACTCTCTGGACAACGACCGAAATCCTGTGTACAGTCGCCATCAGATATTTCGGAGCGGCCAAGGTAGTCAAAGATATCGGAGCATGCACCCTATTCTCAAGGCATTAGAGTTCAAGCTCCGACATTTTTGATCACCTTGGCTGCTCCGAAGTATCTGATGGCGACTGTACGAGTATAATTCCGACGTGTTTTTTTATATCCGTTAACTTCGGCAGACAACTAAGTTCATTGATATGAACTAGTATCTGATGATTAACTTTTTCCCGAAACGGAAAATAATACTTAGTTTTATTATCGAAAATAAAAATGTTTTTTTCCTTACATATATAGATAGAGTCATTGTATTGTATTGTATTGTAAAACTCTTTATTGTACATAACACACATGAAAATAACATAACACAGGATAATAAGATGTACAAAGGAGAGCTTATCCCTTAAAGGGATCTCTTCCAGTTAACCTTTGAACGATGTCATTCACGATGACGCGTGCCGTGGTTCTTATTACAATTTGATAAAATCACGCGTCTTCGTGGATGGCACTAGCACAGGCACTAGGTAGGTATAATAGCTTCACATTCATTGTTAATAGTAAAATAAACAAACTTGGCAAGTGACATTCACGTGGCACATAAGTACAGTCACCAGCGCCAATATCTGACACAACAAGCGTGCATAAATATCTGATACGACTCTATTTCTAGGGTCGGTAAGACGTGTCAGATATTTTTGCACGCTCCGCTGTGGCAGATATTAATGCTGGTGACTGTACTCGTAAGAGAGACATCAAAAAATACACATTACTTAACCTTCTTTTGGTAAATATGTTTGAATTAAACGCGGATTAGTTATGGACTTTGAAAAAACTTCATAAATTAAGGACCTTCACGATGTTTAGCTGTTAATAATTAATTACCCTAGAAACTACCAAATTCAACTAATATATTTATAGTGCCTATTCCAAACATATTGAACATAATTATGATATAACAACTGTGCATTTCTGATGAATTAACAGCTCGAAGGTCATGTTTAATCATGTCACGATGACTGTTTGAGTCAAGCTAAGATAACTATAAACAAAAACAACTTGTTTTTGTTGGTCGCAATATTCTTTTTTATTTTTATTTTATAATTAACTGTGTGAGTGGGTGTTTTTTACTCTTTCACGCTAAAACATCTGGACGGATTTGGATGAAATTTGGTATGTAGATAACTGGACATCTGGAATAACACACAGGCTACTTTTTATCCCGATTCTCCCACGGGATAGAGATAAAATCTCGAAATAACAACCGCTGGGGATAGAGTCATGAAATTTGACATTGTTCTTTTTAATGCAACGTCAATGAAAACCACGATGTAATTTTTAGGGAATCCCCACGGGAATATTGCAAATCACCGGAATTCCAATTCAACTGCTGTATATCTAATGATTTGCGCGTGCGCAGCCGCGGGTTAACACTAGTAGATTAAGGGGCTGTTTCACCATCCATTGATTAGTGTTAACTGGCGGTTAAATGTGATGCCGTCTCTATTTGTTTTGTTCGAATAGACGGAGACAGCATCACATTTAACTGTCATTTAACACTAATCAATGCATGGTGAAACAGCCCCTAAATACACTTTTCAAACCGTTTATATTGATACATTAAGGGGCTGTTTCACCATCCATTGATTAGTGTTAACCGACGGTTAAATGTGATGTCGTCTCCGTCTATCCGAACAAAACAAATAGAGACGGCATCACACCTAACCGCCAGTTAACACTAATCAAAGGATGGTGAAACAGCCCCTAAAACGCAGAATATCGATATTGTGGCTTTTTAAAAATTCTATGCATCCAGTGTCATTTTCGCCCTCAATAGGTACGAATCTAATAACGTATTCATCAATTCGGTTAAGCCGTTGAGTAATTACGTGGGGAAATAAAAACGTACATAAATAAGTCGTCGGGTAAAATTAAAAACATAAAATAGTACCTCACTAATTAGCGCCTTCATCTATGTAAAGCTGAGTTTAGACTAGCAAGAAAAGTCGTGCAAGTTGCATTACATTGCGGGGCCGTAAAGCCAACGAGTGTAGTGGTCAATCGAGCGCCGCAATGTACTCGTAATGCAACTTGCACGATTTTTCTTGCAAGTCTAAACTAGGCTTAACGCTTGCTTATAATTAACATAGTTAATTAAATTTGGTCATCTCATCATCTTTAACATCTCCAGCAGAATCGGCCCGTATTAATATTGATAAGTAGATAAATATGTTAAAAACGTCGAAAATATATCGTTTTTTTTTCGTACCAATGATATGTATTATGTTGGTTAATACTATACAAATATGATTTTCACATCTGATGCTCGTAAAGTACAGCATAAGCTGGATCTAGGCGACATAAGATGACTTTTTATGATTTAGTCCATAAAGTAAAATCTTGACCAAGGCAATCAGATGTAAACAAACAGCCACAAACAAAGATGTTTCTACATATATTTTTTTAAAAATTATAATTTATATCAACAAAACGAATCCCCTTGACGTGTCTATCCACCCTCGCCATACCGGCTCGGTAGGCTATATGAACGTCTCGGGTAAAATGGCTCTTTTTATGCTCTCGTTGTACAATCTTCTATTATCGAAAGCAGTACCTATAAACACTATATAAAACTGTAAAGCTGGCAGCTTCCTCGCACAACGTATCAGCATTGCTATACAGCGAGGAAATGCTGCCAGCATCTTTGGGTCCATGCCGCGGGGGGATACATTTACTATTTTTTCTAGTTATAGTTTAGTTCAGTGATGTGTTAAGTACGGCCCGCGGGCCAACTCCGGCCCGCCGACGCTCCTTCTAAGTGAATAGTACCTACATAAATATATGCGCCGCGATCATAATATAATTTCGTTATTTGGCAAAAACCAAAAAAAAAATAGTGTAAAATGGAACGGCGTAATCTGGCCCTCCACTAAAATATCTGTAACTTTCTGCCCCCCCATGAAGAAAGTTTGCCCACCACTGGTTTAGTTATTAGTTTGTTTAAAGTTTAGTAATAATTTTAAATTGGTTTACTTTATTTATGTCAATAAAAATTATATCATGTAAGTATAATAAACATGAAAATGAGCAACAACTGTACGAAAATAATAAAATAAAAATGTAAATCAATTTATTATAATAAACCTTACTTGCGACTTTACACACTCTCGTAAAGTTGAAAACTGCATCAAAAACGGTACAGCAGTTTTTATATTCATTTTATACCGAATTCACGCGTCTCGGCACACAGTATAACCTAAGTGAAGATAAATATGTTTTTTATTAACTTTTATGTAGCATTATCACACGAAAAAACAATTAAAATCTAATAATAGAGCACGATACATTCACTACAACCTGTTTTACGACCAATACGATTTTATTACTCTACCAGTCCATACTAGTTTTTGGTTATGTTGACGTTTTAGTTTTAGATGGTCTATCTAGTGACAGTTAGAAAAACATGGCGGCCGCAGTGTTGCCAGCCAAAAATTTACCCCTACACTATGGAAATAAGTTTTACCGCTGCTTTAATGCAACTATAAGGGTTAATCATCTTTTTAGTATATTTTATTTTGTCCCGAAACTCAGGAGACATAAGTAGACAGACCAGACGACCAGATGGCCTAGTGGTTAGAGCACCGGACTACGAAGCTTGAGGTCCCGGGTTCGATTCCCGTGTCGGGGCAGATATTTGTATGAAAAATACGAATGTTTGTTCTCGGGTCTTGGGTGTTTAATATATATTTAAGTATGTATCTATATCTATATATATTTATCCGTTGATTAGTATCCATAACACAAGCTTTGCTAAGCTTACTTTGGGACTAGGTCAATTGGTGTGAATTGTCCCGTGATATTTATTTATTTACAAGTAATACACACTGTTAGAAAACTGTTTGCACTCTATACTATTAGCATTCTTAAGAGATGAGCCATAAAGGAATTGCCTTAAAACTGTCAAAACTCCTAACTTTTAGTGGATTTGTACCCAATAAAATCATACTTTTAATAAGTAAGAACCACCATTTACCATGGTTACCATGGCAATAAGTTACAATAAAAAGTTGATTCACCGATAATCAGAATACAGCCCACCAAGGTTCTATAAATGGGCCGTCTGGCAAATGAAATGAAATTGAAATAATTTATTTTGCTTAAGGCCCTACGCTATCTGTCGCGGGTGGACTGCGCGGGCGCACGCCTGCGGGCGGGTGCAGGTACAATCCTATGCCCGCGACGCGCTCAGTCAGCGCTGCTCACACTATTGCTCAACAGGCGGCCACCCGCGCCGCGCAAGCGTCAGCTAGGGTAGGCCCTTAGAGATGGTAACAAAGTCTTATACTGTTTTTTTTTCGATTCGCTACCGCAACGACTATCCTTTGTGTTCCCTATTTGTAACAATATTGTTGTGAATAAATGTACTCCGTTTTTACCCTTTGGGTACAGAACCTTAATGATAATGTACCATCAGCCAAATATGTGGTCCACCACCCTAAAGTTGATAATTGATAATCGTTTGCATGTCATATAACAATAATGCCAATGCTCCCTAACTTATGTATCCACTTTTTCATACTAGTTGCATAGAAAAGTGAATACTTATGTTAGGGCACCGACTGTACATAATTTATGCGATTTTTAATTTTTCCGAAATCTCGGAATTTCAATTCAACTCCCAGACCTAATAGTTTACGCGTGCAAAGCCACGCATGAAGACTAGTATTTACAATTACTAAGAAAATAGAAAATGATTTAAATATGATTATCCTGTTATAATCCCACGCCAAAAGCTACCTTAACGTCAAGCAATAAGGTAATATTTAGTTATACAAAGTATATTAGATATCGATCATGGCAACACCAAATCAATCAATCAATCAATATGTTTATTTGTGAACATAGGTCATTACAACAGTCGAGTTCATAAACTTGTAAGCAAAAATTTGATCAAAAATATCTGAACACGCTTCTACGCCGTTAACAAAAGAGTCGTGTTCAGATCTCTGCAGGTGGTAGGACCTTGTGCAAGGTCCGCCCGTATTGCTACCACCATCTTGCTCGCTAATCCTGCCGTGAAGCAGCAGTGCTTGCACTGTTGTTTCGGCGTGGAGAGTAAGACAGCCGGTGAAATTACTGACACTTGAGGTATCCCATCTTAGGCCTCTAGGTTGGCAACGCATCTGCAATACCCCTGGGCGGTGGTGATCTTTTACCATCAGGAGACCCACTTGCTCGTTTGCCATCCAAACGACGGTGGTAACCGACGGTTAAATGTGATGCCGTCTCCGTCTATTCGAACAAAACAAATAGAGACGGCATCACGTTTAACCGTCAGTTAACACTAATCAATGGATGGTGAAACAGCCCCTAATTGTGATAAGTTAATCGGGTAATGCATTATAATGTTTGTAATCAACGCACACGCATTTTTATCTGACATGGTATATATTAATCTTGTAGGTACTGACTTGAGCTATATTTTAAACCGACTTTGAAAAGGGAACTTTAGGTTAGTGATGTCAGGGGAGTTTGAAACCGTCGGCGCACTAGAAAATCTTTTTCGTTTAAAATATCGTTGAGCAACCATACTGCTTATAAAACAAAGACCCGAGCAACCGAGCTTTGCTGCTTTGGCCGAAGTATAATATAATAAGCTGCCGGATGTCTTGTTCAGCAGTAGACGTCTTTCGGATGATGATGATGATGAAAGTGAAAAGAACTGTATTTTACACACACACACACACACACACACACACACACACACACACACACACACACACACACACACACACACACACACACACACACACACACAAATGCATGCACAATGTTTCTATAATTTATAAATAAATAAATAAATATCATGGGACACTTGACACCAATTGACCTAGTCCCAAATTAAGCAAAGCTTGTACTATGGATACTAGGCAACGTATAAACATACTTATATAGATAAATACATACTTAAATACATATTAAACATCCAAGACCCGAGAACAAACATTCGTGTTATTCACACAAATATCTGCCCCGGCCGGGATTCGAACCCAGGACCTCAAGCTTCGTAGTCAGGTGCTCTAACCACTTAGCCATCCGGTCGTCAAATTATACTGATTGTTATAAGTAAACTGTAACTGAATGTTTCGTCCTGTAATCCCCGTTTTATAACAATTTCAATATAGTCATATACCTAGTCAGTCTGATACTGGGATGTGTCCCTGGTGACAGCCACCTATGTAACTGTAACTGGCGTCACTGAAAATCAGCGTCGCGAAATCATCTTCAGATCTTTTCGCGACACACAGCTGAGTGGCGGCCATCTTGGCTGGTAAGAATAGGCATGGATGTGTATATTTCAGTGTTTCTGTATGTGTATCTATTTTTATCAGCCAATAAACCATTCTAATTCTTATTAAATATAATGACCCGGATAACTCACGTCTTAAATCGAGTTTAGCTCGACATGTCGACGAAGGGCTACGGATTAGCCCGAAACATGTCGAGCTGAACTCGATTTAAGACGTGAGTTATCCGGGTCATTATATTTAATATGAGTGAGTCTCACGGTAGTTTCATGTTCATTCTAATTCTTATTCTTATTTAAAAACTCAACACGACGTTATCAGTGGCTACCAACGGTAAATAATTTAAAGTTATCATTATTTTTATCAGTATACTTTACTTTCATGATAACAAAGATAAAGTTATTACGACAAGAGTTACCTTTAGCTTATTTCTGCGTTAGGTGGGCCAATCAACTTTTTTACCCACACTAATCTGTCCGCGACATTTTTCAAACAATTGCAGATTTTTGTAAGCAAATATGTTTTTTCTGTAATTTAATAGATGGTGTACATTAATACATGCCATTCTTCGTAAGTTTAACCTATTAAACCGTGAAATATCTTGTTGGAAGTACGATTTTTTGGTAACGGAGACAGTTTTGGTAACGCAGGAGACGCCCAAAGTGTCGGTAAAATTGTTGATTGGCCCAGGTACATTTGTTAGGTAAATTGTTGTTAAATTAGGCGAAGATGTGTACAGTCACCAGCCCCAATATCTGACACAACAAGCGTGCATAAATATCTGATACGACTCTATTTGTAGGGTCGGTAAGACGTGTCAGATATTTTTGCACGCTCCGCTGTGGCAGATATTAATGCTGGTGATAATTACAGCACACTCTATCCCATCCCAGCATATATACGTCCCACTGCTGGACACAGGCCTCCTCTCAGAACAAGAGGGCTTGGGCTATAGTTCCCACGCGGGCCCAGTGCGGATTGGGAACTTCACACGCACCATTGAATTGCTTCGCAGGATAGTGCAGGTTTCCTCACGATGTTTCCTTCACTGCAAAGCTCGTGGTAATTTCAAATGTAATTTCGAAAAACTCAGAGGTGCGAGCCGGGGGGTTTGAACCCACGACCCTCCGCTTGAGAGGCGATAGGTCAAACCACTAGGCCACCACGCTCCTCCACAGCACACTCAGTTCAATAAATAAATATCATGGGACATTTGACACCAATCAACCATCTTCATACATTTTATTTTCATCCATTCAATAATCAACTTTCCTAAGTTGAAAACTCCCGACATTGTAATTTCAAATTACAATATTTCAAAAACGGCTGAACCCATTTTAATGAAACGTAGCTAAGAACCACCTCATGGAAACTCGCTTTCAACATGAAACTACCGTGAGACTTACATTAAGTGAAATAAAACAGGATAACTCACGTCTTAAATCGAATTTAGCGCGACATCATCATCATCATCCCAGCCTATATACGTCCCACTGCTGGGCACAGGCCTCCTCTCAGAACAAGAGGGCTTGGGCCATAGTTCCCACGCGGGCCCAGTGCGGATTGGGAACTTCACACGCACCATTGAATTGCTTCGCAGGTTTGTGCAGGTTTCTCACGATGTTTTCTTTCACCGCAAAGCTCGTGGTAAATTTCAAATGTAATTCCGCACATGAATTTCGAAAAACTCAGAGGTGCGAGCCGGGGTTTGAACCCACGACCTCTGTTTGAGAGGCGATAGGTCAAACCACTAGGCCACCACGGCTTAACACGACATGCGCGGCATGTTTCGGGCTAATCCGTAGCCCTTCTATTTTAAAAAACCGCATCAAAATCGGTCCATCCGTTTGAGAGCACGATGCCTCAGATAGACTGACATTGGCGTCAACCTTATAACGCTCCTTTTCGCGACAGGGGTTAAGAAACTGTACCTGACGGACAGACAGACGGCCCACACAGTGATCCTATAAGGGTGCCGTTTTTTCTTTTGAGGTGTGGAACCCTAAAAAACACGTCATATCTTGTCATATTTACCAACTCCTGTAATAAGTAGTTTGTAATATCAAGATTTCTTCACAGTATTTGATTTGTTTCTTTGAAAGATAAGAAGTCAGACATAATCGAAAAAAAATGTTATCAAAGTAAATATTTAGTTTCTAGTCTTTTTGCGTTTATCAGTTACTAGTTAAAATAAGTGTCTAATATTTGATTTATTCAGAAAATTAGCCACTGAAAGGTGTGGTTACTTAAATATGATACGGTATTTGACTTTTTTTATTTATTTTATAAATTAAAGTATGTTATCGAACAGAAAAACAATTTTTAAGCTATCTTTAAATACAGCGTGTATTTTTGATTAGATATGCAACGGATAGTTGTTTGCCCGGATATCGGATAACCAGCGGAGCGGGAGTTGGTATTCGGCCGAATAGTAACATTATTACGGCCGGATATCCGTTGCATCTCTAGTTTTGATACTACCTCAAACTTTAAGGGTAGTTAATGAATGCCCTAAAAATCAAACTTTATTATGTTTTAGTAAACAATTTAGACTTATTATTTTCCTTATAAAATAAATAAGCGTGCAATGTATCACAACATGATACTACTTTGTTTTTAGTCAAAACGTCGCACTTGTTGATGACAGCTGTCATTATTGTACGCATTAATAGCTGCTCGAAAAAAAAAACATTAATTAATACGCTCTGGTATCTAAAGTTAACAACTTGTTTTAATGTCGGTTCACAGCACTTAAATCTAAGTCTAGTTACAGTTTGAGGCTATAATCAACAATAAACGCTGTATAACAGGGTTATAAACGTTTCAAATTCAAGATTATACAGAGAAAGACTTAACGAAAATACAAACTGAAACATGGATGGACAGAAAAAACCCAGAAAAATAGACCAGCGCTGGGAATCGAACCCAGGTCCTCAGCATTCCGTGCTGCGTGCTATAACCCCTACACCACTTATGGACAGGAATCTAGACACGAATTTTTCCTATGCATACATATCTCAGGTTGCTTATTTCTCCTTTGCTACTTATGCAGCAGCACTAGCGACATCTATGTGGTGTCGACAGACGTCACACTCTTTCGGAACCAACCGCAATAATATTGTTGTCTTGTATTGTTGTGAATAAATGTACTCCGTTTTTACCCTTAAAAATAGTCCAGCGCTGGGAATCGAACCTAGGTCCTCAGCTTTCCTTGCTGCGTGCTATAACCCCTACACCACCACTGGACAGGAGTCTAGACACAAATGCCTCCCACGCACCACACATTTCAGCCTGTTTTTTTCTTTACTAGCCACTTAAGCAGCGACACTAGCGACATCTATGTTTTTAGCTCTCATCGAGAAAATACGCGTTCCTGAGAAAAAGAGTCTTGACGGACGGACGACAAAGTGATTCTATAAGGGTTCCGTTTTTTCCTTTCGAGGTACGGAACCCTAAAAATTGATAAGGACGGCAGAGGCGTCCTACCCTACGACACAGTTGCACCGAGTTAACTAATGGATAAATTCGCTACCCGCATATTGTTTCTCGGCTACGTAATACGAATTCGTCGATTAAAAGCTAATTGGTATTATTAGTGCTTCGGCAAGTTATAAAGGGTAGCTAATTACTGCCAATTGATAGAACGGACATCGAAACAGGTCATCGTAATGAATGGAAACTGAACATGATCTTTGTTTAAGATCTAAACTAATACTTGTTGATTTGGGAGACGTGAGCACTGAGCAGAGGGGCTACTCCGAAATTCGAAAATCAAAATTCGTATAGTATCGTCCCTCTCGCTCTCGTATTAAATAGTATAAGTCCCAGAGGGACGGAACGACACAAACTTCGATTTTCGAATTTCGTAGTAGCCCCCCTGCTCGGAGTGCTACGCGCGCGCTCGAATGAGGGCTATTTTTTTTTGTCTCACTAGATGGCGCACTGTTGCGTGAGGTTTTTAAGTATGGCTTTCAAAGTCTGTTATTGCATTTTTATGGCATTCGTGGCCTCGCTTTAGAACTCATTAAATCTTACCTCACACAAAGAAAGCAAAAGGTAGCGATTAACGGAACGGTATCGGAGGGATCTGTGGTCGAAATGGGAGTGCCTCAAGGATCCATTCTTGCCCCATTCCTGTATCTAATTTATGTAAATGACCTTACTTATATGGTAAGCCAAAAGTCGGGTATAGTTATGTTTGCTGACGACACGTCTTTACTGTTCAAGGTTAGTAGAAAAGATACCGACTTCATTGAGCCCAATGAAACCCTGTCCGTGATATCCGCATGGTTTGCTGCCAATAATTTGTTACTAAATCCTAAGAAAACTAAATGTATTAAATTCTCGTTGATAAATTCATCTAACTCAAACCAAAAAGTCGTTTCTGGGAAATTGCATACGTTTTTATAATAAAATTCCAAAAAATATTATAAATGAAACGGATACAAATTCAGATCTATTGTCAAGAAGACATTAATATCCAAGGCGTATTATAAAGTTAATGATTATATCATGGACAGGGATATTTGGAAATAATTCCGATCCGCATTAGCGATCCCTTCAAATAGCGAACCTACTGTGTTAAATACTTGTGATGTATATATGTCGACCGGATGGCTAAGTGGTTAGAGAACCTGACTACGAAGCTTTGAGGTCCTGGGTTCGAATCCCGGCCGGGGCAGATATTTGTGTGAATAACACGAATGTTTGTTCTCGGTCTTGGATGTTTAATATGTATTTAAGTATGTATTTATCTATATAAGTATGTTTATCCGTTGCCTAGTATCCATAAGTACAAGCTTTGCTTAGTTTGGGACTAGGTCAATTGGTGTCAAGTGTCCCATGATATTTATTTATTTATTTATATCATTTAATAATATTGTAAATCTGTTTTCAAATATATACCTCGTTGAGTTTCTTGCCGGATTCTTCTCAACAGAGGTTTTTCCGAACCGGTGGTAGATTTTTTTTTGACATTCATGGGTGCTTGTTATAGCCTGAATTGAATAAAGATATTTTGACTTTGACTTTGACATTGCGGGCGTGAAAACAAAGTTTAGATTAAAATCATATTTAATACACCTTAAAACCGTGCCATAAAAATATCGAGCAACCACAGTGTTGCATAGTCCCCGTTTTAACGGAAAAAAGCGAGAAGGTTTCCGAAAGACAAAACTGTCTCAAAACACAGACATTCATTGCCCCGGAACGCATATTTGCTATAATTAATTTCAGATATTGCAAAATATTCACAAATTTATTCTAATTATAAATAAACCCGCGTAGCTCACCCAAAAACTATGAGATTTGACATTTTGGACACCTCACGCTACACTAGCGTTTCTAGTGGCAAATTCATACGCGATAGCCCTCATTGGCTTAATTTTATTGTAGGTTCTTACCTTCGTAAAACTTGGCCGAATATCCGGCGGCCGGATATCCGGCTATCCGGCCAACGGTCCCGCCGATTATCCGATATCCGGCTAAACAACTATCCGTTGCATATCTAATCAAAAATACACGCAATATTTAAAGATAGCTTAAAAATTGTTTTTCTGTTCGATAACATACTTTAATTTATAAAATAAATAAAAGAAAGTCAAATACAATAACCACATATCTGTAGTGTATGCTGCGACATACACACACACTCCCAATATGTACGGTATATAATAATCGTAAGCTTATTAAATAAAGGCAGTATTTACTCATCATTAGGTAGTATTACTCGTCTCCCATCGCCCCACATTACATGGCAACCCTGCCATTACGAACCAACGGAATCTAGCCGTAAGAAAACCACGCAAAAGAAGAAATCACACACGCACAATATCTCTTATTTTCTTCTCTTTCCTATTTATGTTTTTACTGTGTTTTTGTTGTGATGTAGTGTGTTTTTCTTGTCAATAAATGTTGTGAGTTTGAGTTTGAGTTTGAAATAATAAATGAAGACATCATGAAGAAAAAGAAGAAAAAATAAAAAATACAAAAAGACTCCCAAAAAACTAATCATAATTTGATTGCTTAGTAGCGACATCTCTTGTCTGGGTGAGCGGTTAGTTCCGAAAGAGTGTGATGTCTGTCGACGAAACATAGATGTCGCTAGTGCTACTGCTTAAGTAACATAGTAGAAATAAGCAACCTGAGATATGTATGCATAGGAAAATTCGTGTCTAGATTCCTGTCCAGCAGTGGTGTAGGGTTATAGCACGCAGCACGGATACTGAGGACCTGGGTTCGATTCCCAGTGCTGGTCTCTTTTTCTGGTTTTTCTGTGCATCCACGTCTCAGTTTGTATTTTCGCTATATAATTATGCTTAGCTATAGCTATAGCTATGCTTAGTTCGGGATAATTGGTGTGAAGTGTCCATGATATTTATTTATTATAAATTTGAGTATCGCCCGCTACGATATATCTCATGGCGACTACACCTAGTATAACTGCTGTAGCGGAGCGTCTACATCGGACCATTGATACCGCTCCCACATAATATGCGCTAGCTGACAAATCTTAAGCTTTACATTGTACGCATTTTGCAGTACAGTTGGGTCTATAATAATTCGCATAACGTAATATTCCTAATTCAAATTGGCATAACGTTACTTCGCATACTTCGCTTCGTTGGCAGGCATCCCACTACGACTGACGATAGAGTTGCGGGCAACCGGTGAATGAAAGTGGCGAGTTCTCGTTCAATGTGGCGTTCTAAGAGGGATGCCTTTGTCCAGCAGTGGACGTGATGATGATGATGATGAGTATAGTTCGTTACCTGGTCAACAGTGAGTATGACGTCCCGTCCGGGGCGCGGAGTCCCGGCCGGGGACTCCACCGGCGAGAACCAGTTGGCCGTGGACTCGCCGAACGTGGACGCTTGAGGCTTGAGGAGGGGAGTCCGCTCCGTGCTTTGGTGGTGCTGGTGACCGGCTGGAGAGAGAAGTCATGGTTATTTTTGGAATGCCCTCGTTTGTCCGTCGGTCTGTCATACCCAGAATCAGAGTTAACTGGACCGATTAGTTGAAATTTGGCTCTGACTTAGGGGCTGTTTCAGCATCCATTGATTAGTGTTAACTGACGGTTAAATATGATGCAGTCTCCTTCTATTCGAACAAAACAAATAGAGACGGCATCACATTTAACCGTCAGTTAAACACTAATCAATGGATGGTGAAACATACCCTTAGGCTGGCGCTTCAACCAGAGATGTGCGAGGATGTGTTGCGAACAATGCGTTTTTCATGAACCAATAGAAATGCTTCATTCAACCTATCCTCGCTCCGCTCAGCTGTTTCCACTAGGGTTGTAACTGTAACGGAACTTCGCCTCCGCCTCCGTTACTGCGGAAGTTCCGCAAGAAATCGTATCTTCGCCTCCGCCTCCGGCCATTTTTTTTGCGGAGTTATAACGGAGATTTATTTTTCATTTAACTACCTCGGCGCGCAGCAGAAATTTAATTTGGGGGAAACGGAGGCTGGCGCTGCCAAGAGCGTAGTCAGCGGTATCGGCAATTTTTGAAAAAATATTAGTTTTTCTTTTACAAATATACAATTTTACTCGCAAATGTGATGAAAAACATTGTATGTCGCACGGGCGGTACTAGAATTACGAACATCGACTCATTAAAGCCCTCAGTCTTCGACTTCGGGCTTCTAATAGACTCTCGTTCGTAATTCCTTATTTACCGCCCTTAAGACACAATGTACTATTACGCACGCTACTTTGTCAGTGACGCGTGGAACTTTGCGCTTTTCTATTAGAGAAAGTATTTTTTTAATCGGTCTAGTTGTTTGGCTTTATTTTATTAGCATTGAACAAATAATATGTATTTTTATATAAATTGTCTTGAAGGACTTGAATACATCTTGGCAATTTAGTCAGAATACATGTTCAGAAGTACATTTTTTCTGACCTTAAACACCTAATAAAACTGGTGTAGCAGAGCGTCTATATCGGATCATCCTTACTGTCAGCGTCATCACTCACCAATGGCTTCGAGGATGGTCTTGGCCTGCAACTCCTGAGGCAGCACCCGGAAGTCCAGGAACCAAGCCTCGCCCCAGGACAGAGTGAAGGATGCCAGGATCAGGAATACTTGGTACACTGGCTGCTCAGCATTTGGCCACTGGGGATTACAATACAATATAATAACTCTTTATTGAACACCAACATATAGTAAGCAGTACAGAAAGCACAGGTATATAGAGATTATTAAGGTAAGAAATAGGCCATATCAGTTTACTGCAGACGGAGTCCATATAAGCGTTAGTACATTATTATAGTACGTTAGTACAGAGAGTAAGCAACTGTCTAGTCTAAACACAGAAGACGTTGAGATTCATAGGGTGAGAATTCAATGGGAATATTGTGTCCTCAATGACTAAGGTTAACTGGATGAGATCCCTTCAAGGGATAAGTTCGCCTTTGTGCTTCTTATTACCTTGTCATCTGTTAATTTCATGTGTTTTTATGTAGGTACAATAAAGGGTAATACAATAGAATACTACTAACTGACGATCATAACTACAGTGCTTTCATTCTAACATGTTGCGGGTGACACTTGATGCACGTTTCGTTTCACTCAAAAAAAGTTGCTGCGGTCTAAATACATGGAATTATATTTCAGTTGTAGCCTGAATATGACTGGCGTAAAATATTTGAACATAAAGAACTATGTTATACGAAATAAATTTAAGCTATCAAATTTTTATAATCAATTAATTAAATTCAAAGCACTATTAAGTGAAGAAACGTAATATGCGTGTAACGTAACACCAGAGACTCGTTTAGTGATGGGACCTGTGGATCTTGAGTTATATCGGTACTTATTAATTGGTAAGTGGGCCAATCAACTTTTTTACCGACACTAATCTGTCCGCGACATTTTTCAAACAATTGCAGATTTTTGTAAGTAAACATGTTTTTTGAGTAATTTAATAGATGGGGTACATGAATACATGGCATCCACCGTAAGTTCAGCCTATTAAAACGTGAAATATCTTGTTGGAAGTACGATTTTTTGGTAACGCCAGAGACAATTTTGGTAACGTAGGAGACGCCCAAAGTGTCGGTAAAATAGTTGACTGGCCCAAGTAACGATTATTCTTGCAAACTCCGTTTAATCTTACTTAAGTAGCAAATAATATTCCAACCTAGAATTTCACTAACATTCTCATCAAAATTAGCTTAATAATCGGATTAATGACATTAATTATGATTAAGATTTTAAATTATTAGTTTTATCGACTCAAGTTTCGACACTTTGACTCTCTAGTCTTGTGATATTGACAGCTGTCACCCGCACCATGCTACAATGAAAGTACTGTAGTAAAGTTCATGGCGAGCTACAAGGCATTGAACCCTTGTTGCCCATTACTGGGTTGGGTATACTGTGCTTAATATGACCATGATTGGGCCTAGATATATTATTTTTTTACTTAAAAATAATGCAGGCAATACTCACATCATATACAAATACTTTTGCTATTAAGAAGGCACAGGAACAACTTGTAGAGAGCTAGAAAAAAAATACATACATATTTATTTAATAAGCCGTGGTGGCCGAGTGGTTTTGACCTCTGGCCTCTCAAGCAGAGGATCGTGGGTTCAAACTCACAAGATTTATTGACAACAAAAACACACTACATCACAACAAAGACACAGCAAAAACATAAATAGGAGAAGAGAGAAAAATTAGAGACGTTGTGCTGTAGTGTGATGCCAAAAGGACTCGGCTCAGCATGTGCCGTAGCCCTGTAACCAGAGCTCATATGCGATATTACATTTGAAATTTACCACGAGCTTTGCAGTGAAGGAAAGCATCGCGAGGAAACCTACACAAACCTACGAAGCAATTCAACTGTGTCTGAAGTTCCCAATCCGCGCTGGGCGCGCGTGGGAACTACAACCCAAGCCCATTCTGAGAGGCTTGTGCCCAGCAATGGGACGTGTATAGACTGACATGATGATGATGATGATGATCATACTTACGGCTATAACACTCCAGTTATTAATATAGATGACAGCGTAGAACAGAAGGAGAAGTATGAACCGACAGACAGCGACCAGCACTATATCGAACAGCGATATTTTTATGTTGTAGTTTATTATTTCTCTATTGAATATTTGTTCTAGCGTCTCGCCTTTCATCTGAAACAACGAATATTATTAATGTGAATGTCTGTCTCTCTATCTGTTCCTCGACCTCTTCACGCTCAGGCTCCGTGTACACCAGTTGTGCGAAGATCGTGTTTTTCATGAACCAATAGAAATGCTTCATTTACCTCACCTCGATCCGCTCAGCCTTTTTTTTTTATTCATCTGGGTGGCAAAGTGGGTCGCCTGATGGTAAGAGATAACCACCGCCCATAAACATCTGCAACACCAGGGGTATTGCAGATGCGTTGCCAACCTAGAGGCCTAATGGGATACCTCAAGTGCCAGTAATTTCACCGGCTGTCTTAGGTACTCTCCACGCCGAAACACAACAGTGCAAGCACTGCTGTTTGACGGCAGGATTTGCGAGCCAGATGGTGGTAGCAATCCGGGCGGACCTTGCACAAGGTCCTACCACCTGCAGCCTCAGCTGTTTCCATTAGAAATGTGCTGCGCGAGGATGAAAAACAGATTCGGCGCAACACATCTCTGGTGGAAACGTAATAATAATAATCTGCTTATTTCTTAGAATATGGTACAAAAGATGGTCGAATTACATTAAGTGCGTCATATCCTGCCTCATCGGCGTAGAAATGTTAGAGTTCCAATTTTATATTCGTTAAATTAAATTAAATTATCCAATTATTGTCGCAAAAATTAGCTCAGGTTAATTTACAATTACAATAATTATACAATCTTATACTCATGGAACTCATTAATTGAATAGAAACACACATCTGCATAAGATAACTGGACCTCTGGAATAACACATAGGCTACTTTTTATCTCGATATAGGAGTGGAATTCCCTGCCTGCGACTGTGTATCCTGAACACTACAATTTGGCCGCTTTCAAGTCTAGGGTGAATGAGCATTTACTAGGCAAGCGTGCTCCATCGTAGGCCTCATCCTCGCTTTCCATCAGGCGTGATTGTGGCCAAGCGCAAGCCTATATTGTATAGATTATATATATATATATATATATATTCACACACACACACACACACACACACACATACACACACACACACACACACACACAAGCATCACGCCTGTATTCCCAAATGGGGTAGGCAAAGCACACGAAACGTCACCGCTTCAGAGTCACTTTTAACAATTTTAGGTTTTAAGTAAAAAATATTCCCACAGGATTTTTTGTAAAATTCTGGAATAAATTCAGCAGTTGTATCTAATGATTTCCGCGCGTGAAGTCGCGGGTAAACCCTAGTGTCTAAAACATACCATAACACAGATCAGCCACATGAGACTGGTGAAGAGCAGGTCAAAGGTGACGAACAGACAGAAGAACCGTCGGACGGTGGACATCTTGCCCTCGGGCCGGTGCCCCGCCGCCAGGTCTTCCGACACCAGGTTCAGGGAGTGGGAGTTAGCTGGAAAAAAAAGAATGTAATGCTTTCAGTGTTACCGCACCAATCTATCGAAATCGACCGATCAGGACCACTCTGTGGAGAGTGCGGTCACTTAGAAAATTTAAAATTATTTAGTAATTAGGCCACAATGGCCACTTTTATACGACAAAGACCATCATTGCAAAGAAGAATGCGCCGGAAGAAACTTGGCAGAAAGTAATTTTTCCAAAATAAATAATTACAAAGTAAATACTTATAAAGTACAGTATAAATTTAAGCAAAAATTACATGAAAAAAAATAACAATACAGGGATGTATGGGGTCCCGTAATTAAAAAACTTAATTGAGATTAATCTAAGTAAGTATACAGGATGGTACCAAACGATGATACTTTATAAACAGGTGAGTGTTACTTACACTGAACAACTTTCTCCAAAAAACATAGGTCGAAAACCGAAAAAAAAAATTCTGACTCCCATACAAAATGTATTGATTAGCTGACCAACTTACTATGGAATGGCGAAAAAAAATCGTTTTTCGACCTATGTTCCTTGGAGAAAGTTGTTCAGTTTAAAATCAAAGTCAGACTCAAAATATCTTTATTCAATTTATGCAAACAAACACGTTCGGAAAAACCTCTTTTGAGGAGAATCTGGCAGGAAACTCAACAAGGTAATATATTTTTTATAAACAGATTTACAATATTATTAAATGATATCTATACATCACAAGTATTTACCACAACTTAATTTTTAACAACACTATCACTTGTTACTTTACATAGTACCATCGTTTGGTACCACCCAGTATACTTTTTATGGCTAAAATGAAATTACTAGAGGCGCGTTTGGAATTTTAATAGCATTTATCTTGATGTGTAAGTATGTTAACCTCTATATGAGTCAAATCTTGCAAGTTAGACGCACTTTTAGTAGTCGGATTGACTTGAAATTTGACATACTTATGTAAGTCCGGTGACAATACATTAATCTGGCAGTGACATCCTGGTAGTCCGGCCAAGATCGTCTCCGCAGGACAGAACTCCTCAACGGTTAATGGCATTGACTTGAAATTTGGTACGGAAATGCAGTTTGGAGACAATAAAAAGTACAGTCAGCAAAAAAGCTTGTATTAAAAATTACTTTTTCAACAAAAACTTTAATTTTTATAGTTTGGAGCTTAATAAAGAAATTGCATTGTACAGTACATCAGAATTGTGTAACACTATACCTGTTTGATACGTGATATTGATAAGAGAGCATTGGCATTAAATATATAACGTTATTCAGAAATTATATTAAAAATATTTTCACATTAAAACATCAGTGGTGGCCTAGTGGTTTGACCTACGGTCTCTCAAGCAGAGGCCCATGGGTTCAATCAAATCTGGGCTCGTTCTCTGAACCTTTTGAAATTCATGTGCGAAATTACATTTGAAATTTACCACTTTAGAGTAAGCGAAAACATCGTGAGGAAACCTATACTAATCTGCGAAGCGTGTGTGAAGCATGGAAACTAAAGCCTGAACCCTTCATTCTGAGAGTGAGAGGAGGCCTGTGCTCCCCGGCCCTCCAGTAGGACTTATACAGACCAAGACGAGACATTTTTTTTAATATAATTTCGGGGATCTTTGATAACGCTCTAATTTAATGTTTTAAACTTTCTTGATTTTCACTCATAGTCAAAATACCACCAACGGGACTTATCACGCTAACACACACAAGTAATATTTACCTCGACGTGTCTACTCGTGACCACGGCCACTGTAATATTGCCAAAACGTCGAGGTAAATATTACTCATGTGTGTGTGTGGGCTCCAATTATTTAAGATTGGTTTTTTGGAATCTTTTTGTATTTTTTATTTCAATTCCAAATTTTTTGTTACTTTTACGGTCATCCCGTAAAACCTATATCGAAAATACAAACTGGGAATCGAACCCAGGTCCTCGGCATTCCGTGCCGTGTGCTATACCGCTACACCACCGCTGGACAACGATACAGACACGAATTTCTCCTATGCACCTCATATCTCAGCTTGCGTTGTTTCTTATTTAGCCACTTAAGCAGCTGGTCTTATTTTTCTGGTTTTTCTGTGCATCTATATTTCAGTTTGTATTTTCGATACTCCAATTATTTATTTTAATTAATTTAGCTACATGTTTATTTTCGGGAACAAACAATCTCTAGCCTTCGTGTTATCTGGAAAAACATGTGTTATCGAGTTTTATCAATCGCCCAAATACTATTAATTATTAATGATAATTGCTTACAAGAATTTAATTGAATATGAATGAAAATTGCGAAAGCTTCATCGTCTAAATTCGTCCAGCCGTTTTAGTGTGAGGGAGTAATAAACAGACATACAGAGATACAAACTTTCGCTTTTATAATAATATTACTAGCGACCATCCCCTATCAGTAACATTATAAAGAAGAAAGAAAGAAAGAAAATACATTTATTCACAACACAAGCAAGACACAACAATAGTATTAAGTACAAATAGACAACATGTAGAAAGAAGTATGCGTCATTGCGGTTGTGAATCGGACACTGGCTCAGCATAATGCTGAAGCGTTAATAATAAACACCCCAGCGCTGATTTTCAGCCAGCACCGTTGGTGACCCTCGGACCGCTACAAAGATATATTACACAGTTTTAGATATACTACACAGTTTTATTACTAAACATAAGACTACATAAATAGATAATTTGTAAACTATGAAACATATTATTTATTATATTATGAGCATTATGATTACTGGAAGCTAATAAACTAAAAACAATTAGGTCAAACAATCAAACAATCAGCCAAATAAGTGGTCTATCAACTTTTAAACAAGTTCCTATCAAATGAATATGTCGCTTAAGTCGAACTTTCAAGTTGAGAGACACGTCTATTGGCATTATTGATATGCGACATGCAAGCGATTATCGACTTTAGGGTGGTAGAGCACATATTTGGCTGATGGTACCTAATTTGCTCACTTGCAATCATTAAAGTTACTATAAAAACTATGTAGTATAGTCTAAGGGCAGACTAATAGTATGGCCGATTGTAGGATGAGTGGAAAGGAGTGTAGCATGACGTATATGAACGAGTATAAGAGATGGCATGAGATTTGAGTGTATAAGAGTGAAGGAGAAAGAAAGACTAAAAGATGTATTAATTTTTCATTTAAAACGAGAGATTGGCTAGCCACGGAAGACGAAAGACGTGATTTTTTATTAAATTTATTTTACTTTTAAAAGGTGTTTTTACTTCAATTTACGATCACGAAATTTATAACGACCTCCGCAAAGTAATGCCTGATTCAATAAATTGGAAGTTAATAAAATAGTAGATTATTGTCGTGGCCTGGAAGTAGGCAATTGCTGGCTGAGTATGAGTATTAAACGGACGAGCTTGCGAGTCCGTTTAACTAATACGAAGCCAGCAATTGCTATTTCAGCCGAGACTAATATAAAGCTTTTCTCAAAAATGGTGAATAATTCTGAAATAGAATAAACTTTTTCTCAAAATATATTGTAAAATTTAATTTTATTCCAATATTTTTCTTATGCTTTCCCGCCTTTTTTCATTAAAAATAAACTGCAGGTCCGGAGTTCCAACAAAATATCTGATACCGGCCATTAGACTTGGCTGTATGTATACGACTTGTGCCAATATTGCCATGGCCTTTTTAACTTTAAAAAAATGTGACTGATTGCAGGCGCGCTAATTCATTATTGTCGAGCTAGCGCGCCTGCAATCGTTTTAACTTTTTAATTTTTCGCTGACCATAAACTATGCACTTCACCTTCTGATATGTAAAGAATAATGTCAATTTTTACGGTCATTTTTGAGAAAAAATATTTAAATAATACTCACACAAAGTCCTGTAGTGGGAGTTGTTCACACTGCCCAGCAGGGACTCTGCAGCTATTCTGACGGAGTGGTCCGTCATTCTGCTGCCTGGAGAGATAACACTTAATGACACTTGATAGTTTGTATTCAGGGCATCTTTACTTAGATACTGAACGGCTTAACTGCCATCATACCATATGAAGCCGCATCTGTCATTTTTCTTTTCGAAATTAAGTTACATACATAATTCAATGGTCTAGACTAGTAGACATGCCAAGAGATTTTTATTTTGACAAGAGAAAACGCAAGAGCATGCTTATTTTGTGTATTTGGCATTCAAATGTTAAAAATTCAAAATTTTGCACTTAGCACATTTGTCTTCTAGTCTGGACCATTGTTATAAGAAATCAGCGAAAAAATAGACTAATTGTAATTTCCCCGCGTGGTGTCAGGTTAGAATTACACCTCTCCATTTCTTCCGTGGATGTCGTAAGAGGCGACTGAGGATAAGGGGTTAGGTATACCGTAGGCGACAGGCTAGCAACCTGTCACTATAGTACCGTTTTTGTAAATCTAAAATTGCTAAAAGTGGCTCTGAACCAGTAACGTTTTGTGTGCTCTGCCTACCCCATTTGGGAATACAGGCGTGATGTTTGTGTGTGTGTAATTACCATACTTAAGATGTCATTACTTATAAATATCATTATCTGTCATTATTTCGATCAGAAAAAGACAGATCTTAAATTAAATACCCGAAGTGTCAATTAATTATTGTATTAAATGAGTGACATTTTCATACCCATTAAAGTTAATTTTTAAAAGACAATGGTGGCTTAAAGTATTATGTTTAAAAGATAATTAAGAATTAAAATAGGTAATTAATGATCTGCAGTAAAATGGTGCAAAGATTATTCAAGTCCAGAACTACATTTTTTTTAATTCACACATAATATGAATTTAGCAAAAGATGATTTAAAAAGTGAGTTTTTTTGATGTTTCTCTAATTTGCATTTCAATGTCACTTATCCTTTTAACACTGGTTTTCTCCCCCTTTTGTAGTATACCAGACTCATTTTTATCTAAAAATAACATCAAATTATAATCCAAACCCGATTCCCTTTTTACTTCCCCCCCCCTTGTTTTTTTTTTTGGTATATTACCCTAAAATCCCTTAGTTGAAAGAAAAAGTATCCAGTAGTTTAAGCTGTGTCTAACTATATGTTAAGTAGTGGGTTATTCAGTGGTGGCAGGTGGTTACTTTTTGTTTTAGATTGGTTGTGGCTGGTATTCTACCGAACAAGGACAGCTCTACCGTACTCAACCTGAAGTCGACTGGCAGTGTCTTATCCAACCTCGACATTGGCGGAATCATCGCATCGTTCGATGGGGCCATTATAATACCAAAAATTGAATTGAATCAATGTCACTTATAAAGTTTGTAAATTGTGCAATTTGACCTTAACAACTAATTACTTATTATGTATGAAAATAAATCACTGGTGAAAAAAAATAATTTCCAGGTTATATTTTTATCAATGAACTGAACCATCTGTTGTGTTTAATGGTAAATCATGAAAAACATAGTGTATACTTCAATAACAATAAGTACAATATTTGTTCTGTTAAGACAAGCTGACAAGTTTTCTGTGATGCACAAATCATTTGCATGGAAATTTATGTTAATAGTTTTTAGTTTAAAGTGATTAAGAAATATTGTCAAGCTACCGAGGTTAAATTTCAGCACCAAATAAAACAATTTAAAAGTGATTCATTCAACACTAAAAATTTGCTCAAACCCTATGAACCCACTATCAACAGTAAATTAATAAAAAAAAGGAAACTACAGTTCACATAACATTATTTTTAAGATAGCTATAATTAACAGAGAGCAAAATGTCTAATTTATATGCATTCGTACTGCTCTACTTAATTTGGCTTTTTATCAAATCTTAAGCCCATTCTGACTCACAATGGATATGAAGAAAAACAAGAACAGTTACTTCTTTATTACTTTTTTTTAATAACAAAGGTCGATTTGTAAACAGCCAAACGTAAAATACGACGTTAACAAAGACTTACTTGATTAGTTAACAATATCACCACGAACTAACTTAAATTACTATAAACTAGGTATATAATGCATAACTAGCGGTGGTACGATCTACAGTTATGTTATTGAATCGTAGCTTTTATCAGGAAATCATGTTGTATTGTTGTTTCAATTAAATTTGTTATCAAAATTAGATATAACTTGCGAACTGATTGACGTTTATTAGTAACACTTAATAGTCTGTGACACTGACTGACTGACTGATGTTCCATTCCATTACACGTGGCGACGAACGTTGATAAAATGAACGTTACTGCGTAGGAAACATTTTGCATGTGATTTTAAAGTAATAAATTTGCATCAAAATAAATTGTAAAAGGTATTCAAATCCTGGAATAATTCATGCACTATCGAAGTTTTAAAATATTTTCCTGGAAAATACGACGATAATTTTTTTGAGTTCCGTTCTACGTAACATACTAAAGTGTATTGTAAAGAAAGTGTATTGGACAATACAAATTCTGTGACATTTTCCTTTCTTTTGTTCAGTCAGGTTCAGCAGGGCTACTACGAAACTCGAAACTCGAAGTTCGTGTCGTGCGGTCCCTCTCGCTCTCGTATTAAATAGTATAAGTGTCAGAGGGACCGCACGACACGAACTTCGAGTTTCGTAGTAGCCCTGCAGGATAAATTCCACGGGTAAATCCCAACCATCAATTTCCTGATCTAAAGGATAATTTTATTTATAGGATGTTGCAATGTTTGTTATTAAAATTGTGAAATGACTAACCGAGAGCAGTCATTCCACAAAATCGTTAAGCATCTGTTATTTGTTAATCGGTAGCTAACTAAACTTATATTCATTGCAGGTTTTGTGAAACGAAAAAGAGACTTTGGGACTAATAAGTATTATTACACGTTCATTTTATATAAATATTTATTTTATAATTTAACAATTTCATAAGTACAAATAAACATAGAGCGAAAAAGCTTTGGCTAAAAAATACAGGAAAATTTTCATTAATAAAAGTAGGTACATAATTAATAACAAATTTTGAGTACTATTTTTTGATTTCATAGGTCAACAGACAACAGAAGAAGCAGATCTACCTCTTAAAAAGTAACTGCTCCAAAGTAATTCCTTTATCCAGTGGCTTAGCGGGGTAACAGCCACCCGGGGCGGAAGAAAATTTTGCTGCCCTCTAGTTTAAGGTTTTAAAAACCATAGTAAGACGTCAATACGTTATTGTACCATTCAATTATAGAAAGGGGATTCCCCGATTTCATAGTTGGGCCCCGTGGTCCAGTTGGAAGGGATGCTGGTTTGAGAAACTTTTTCTTTATAAAAGAGGTCCATTTAGCATTAAAATTTTGCTTTAGAGTGCTTTAGATTTACATAATTAGTTCTAAACCAATACCAAACGTGACACAAAATTAAATATGTAACGGACCCCAAGACGAATGGGCGTTTTAAAAAAAAAAGTGTACCTTTTTTTAATTTTGGAAAAATATATGGCTTTTCCTACTCAAGAATCAAGAGTACAATCGATTTCGATAGTTTAAAAAATGTTTCCAAAAAAAAGTCAGTTTTGCGACGTTTTTTTCATACACTCAGATAGGCGTGACAAAACTGACTTTTAAACGATTAGAATCGATTGTGTTCTTGATTCTAAGTAGGTAAATCATATTATATCCAAAATTTCAAAAAAATAAAGGTTAAGTACGCTTTTTTGAAAACGCCCTAATGCCATCTATCGGTTCACCTCTCAGAAGACCTTCATTGCTTGCTCGATCATACTTTAGGGCCCGGGCCCACTTAGCGTCTTTCGAGCGTCGTCGTCTGTCTAGTAAACGCCCGCGCAGCGTCGACGTAACGTTACGTTCACGCTGCGGTGCTACGACGCCAGTGGCGTCTTTCGGGCGCCCGCGCAGCGTCGACGCGGTGTCAATGAGGGCTATCGCAAATGAATTCGCCGCTAGAGGCGCTAGTGTAGCGTGAGGTCTCCGAAATGTCAAATCTCATAGTTTTTGGGTGAGCTACGCGGGTTTATTTATAATTAGAATTATTTTGTGAATATTTTGCAATATCTGAAATTAATTATGTCAAATATGCGTTCCGGGGCAATGAATGTCTGTGTTTTGAGACAGTTTTGTCTTTCGGAAACCTTTGTCCTCCCTTTTTCCGAACAAAACGGGGACTTTGCAACACTGTGGCATGCTCGATATTTTTATGGTACGGTTTTAAGGTGTATTAAATATGATTTTAATCTAAACTTTGTTTTCACGCCCGTAATAACAGACTTTGAAAGCCATACTTAAAAACCTCACGCAACAGTGCGCCATCTAGTGAGACAAAAAACGATAGCCCTCATAGCGTTTGTCGAACGTCAGCGTCTTCTCACCGCTCGCATAGCCAATCGCAAACAAGAACTGTCCAACGGACCTCTCGACTGTCGATACTAACGCCATCTAGCGATATTTCGCCGGTCAAGAAACCCTTATTGATTTATAAACCCTTATTGTTCTGTGAATTCATTAGTCATTAGCATTACGCCTGCAATACGGGGGGCTACTACGAAAATCGAAGTTTTTGTCGTATCTTCCGTCCCTCTCACACTTAATAAATAGTACGAGTAGTATAGCGTCAGCGCAACGGCAAGATATGAAGTTCGAATTTTGCACTTTACAAAGCCTGTTTCAATTATAATAATAAGTTACACATTCGCGGGAAAAAACGTCAAGTATTGGCGTGATTACTAACTTCAGTTACCGCCTAACCGAAGTTCGGTTATACTCAAAACGTGACGTAATTTCAGCAAATGTTGGTAGTAATTAAAGCAGCATTGCAGGCGTAATTACGCCAAATTGACTCGCGTAATCTTAGCAAAGTGTGTTCGTCCGTAATTTCGGTAAAGTGTGGTTACCCCCTAATAGTTAAAATGAAGTTCGCGACATACCATCCCTCTTATTCTCCTAATAAAATTTAAAAAAATCCGCACAGCGTTTTCGCTCTTCCTTCATCAACCGCACAGTAAAGGAGTGGAATGAGGGCTATCGTTTTTTGTCTCACTAGATGGCGCAATGTTGCGTGAGGTTTTTCAGTATGGCTTTCAAAGTCTGTTATTACGGGCGTGAAAACAAAGTTTAGATTAAAATCATATTTAATACACCTTAAAACTGTACCATAAAAATATCGAGCATGCCACAGTGTTGCATAGTCCCCGTTTTGTTCGGAAAAAAGCGAAGACAAAGGTTTCCGAAAGATAAAACTGTCTTAAAACACAGACATTCATTGCCCCGGAACGCATATTTGCCATAATTAATTTCAGATATTGCAAAATATTCACAAAATTATTCTAATTATAAATAAACTCGCGTAGCTCACCCAAAAACTATGAGATTTAACAATTCGGAGACCTCACGCTACACTAGCGCCTCTAGTGGCGAATTCATACGCGATAGCCCTCATTCCCCGCCTGCGACTGTGTTTCCTGAACACTACAATTTGGCCGCTTTCACGTCTAGGGTGAATGAGCATTTACTAGGCAAGCGTGCTCCATCGTAGGCCTCATCCTCGCTTTCCATCAGGCCTGATTGTGGCCAAACGCAAGCTTATATTGTATAAAAAAAAAAATTAGCGTGAAAGGAATGCCTCGATGCAAACTTCAGACTTCGTAGTAAATGGCGATTAGATTATACATTTTCAAGTGACACGGGCAAAAAGTATAGAATCTCTACAATTTCAAAGATAACATTATGTATGGGAGTACTTTATTGTAAGGAGTAACCGAATACTTTTATAACCGCACCGAATTGTGTTAGCTCACTTATTTTCAATCATGACATGACAGAGAAAATAGTGTTGGTAATTCCCGTAAACTCAGGTTTCTATAGTCCCAGCGTTCATCAATTAGTCCAAACGGATTTTTAACATTTCGAACAATAACGGAACTGCTAACGTCATCTTGGAGGTTCATGGCAGCCTAATCCAATAGACTTTTTGGACTAATTGATGAACGCTTGGGACTATAGAAACCTGAGTTTACAGTACCGTAATACAGAAAGAGATAGCACTACTTTCTGAGTAGCGTCTAATCTACTACACATTTTCGCTGCAAAGGCTAAATATTTGTTAAGAACATTGATAGCGTTTCTTAATCAGTACCACCTAGCAGTCCCAACCCTGTTGTCAGGCGGGTCCCTAGCACAGCAGTACGATGCTAGGACGCCTAGCGACGCCACAAACAGCGATAAAGCGCTGACAGCGCAGACAGCGCCGGAGGTTATGTCGCTCAGCGCCGTGCCGGGCTGCGGTTGCATGGACAGGAGTAAGAGGAGCCCAAACGCGCTGAGGAGCGAGAAGGAAGATAGCACGATGTACCCTGGAAAGACAGTGAATGAGACTTTATTAATCCTAGTAATATTATGAATGCGAAAGTTTGTGTGTATTCTGTTCACGCTAAAACGGCTGGACGGATTTGAATGAAATTTGGTAAGCAGATAGCTGGACCTCTGGAATAAAGCTTAGGCAATAAATTATTAAGAAAATATTAAGAAAATACAAAATATCCATAGGACTAAAACTACTATTAAATTAAAATAACTAAAACTAAAACTAATTAAAAAAGAGAGGCGGGCCTCTTGGCAACTTATTCTAGATATTCCTGCGGAATAGGTATGGATAAAATCTTGAAATAACAACCCCAGGGTATGAAGTCACGAAATTTGGCACTGGTTGTTTATAATATAATGCAACGTCAATAAAAACAACGATGTAGAAAATCCCGGAATTTCAATTCTAACTGTTGTTCTTATCTAATGAGTTACGTTGGTATGCGAAGCCACGGGTAAACACCAGTGCTAAACAAACGTAAGTGTAATCATAGTAAATAGTTCGTAATTTCAAACTAATTACCTATGAAAATGATAAAGACGTAATGAGGGCTATCGCGTATGAATTCACCGCTAGAGGCGCTAGTGTAGCGTGAGGTCTCCGACATGTCAAATCTCATAGTTTTTGGTGAGCTACGCGGTTATTTATAATTAGAATAATTTTGTGAATATTTTGCAATATCTGAAATTAATTATGGCAAATATGCGTTCCGGGGCAATGAATGTCTGTGTTTTGAGACAGTTATGTCTTTCGGAAACCTTTGTCCTCCCTTTTTTCCGAACAAACGGGGACTATGGAACACTGTGGCATGCTCGATATGGTACGGTTTTAAGGTGTATTGAATATGATTTAATCTAAACTTTGCTTTCACGCCCGTAATAACAGACTTTGAAAGCCACACTTAAAAACCTCACGCAACAGTGCGCCATCTAGTGAAAAAAACGATAGCCCTCATTTCGCTGTCACTATTGTAATTTTGGTGGCGACTTTTTTTTCAATATCGCATAGCTACTTAGTTATTGAATATAACTAGGTGCCTCTTGTATCATTGAAATCCTAATCCGAAGCTGTATCTCAACAAGTGATTATATTCAACAAAAGTAAAAAAAAAATTGCCCACCGCAATTATGTAAGTAAAAAAAATATTTAAAAAAATTCACCATTTAATCTTGAACGCTGCACTTACCAGAGATGTAATTCCGGTTAGGAAGCAACTGTTGCCTGCGCGAGCGCAGCCCAAGCAGCCCTAGCAGAAAGCACGTGAAGCCCGCCAGCACTCCGAAGTCAAGGTAGTAGCGACGCCCCACCTGAACAGATCGCTCTAATTAAAAACACAATAATAACTTAAACAAAAGTCCTAAATATTTCATTATTAATGCAAGCTCTTAATACAAACTGGAAGACATCCCTTTTATGGGATAAGTTCGCCTTTGTACGCTCTTTGTCTTGTTAACTATTATTTTCACAATACTTACTAAGTACTTTCGTAATGGCTACGGAGCCCTATTTTGGGCGTGTCCGACACGCTCTTGGTAGGTTTTGTTTATTAGCTCCCGTCTACTTGATGACTTCCATCCGGTAAAAATATTACATGTATACAAGGATATCCATTTATAGACGGCCCGTTGTCCGGTAAAAGCAGCGGACGTCTACAAGCAGCCTTAAATGCGGCCTCGGATATAATTTATTATGTAGGGAGACCCTAACTGCTTTTACCGTATGGTTACCTAATGATTCGCCGACAATTTTTACGCAGATTATTGATTGGCAGACCAAGTTTCGCCGAGTAACGGTACGCCGATGAATTTGTACGCAGATGTATTGTTTCGCAGACTAACGTTTCGTAACTCAACCTTTAGTAGGCAGTTGGCTTCTGAGTCAGTAAGCCGAACAACAATTAACAGAAATTCGTTTAGCCGATTAATCACTACAAATATTCAACGTTTGCTCGAACAACTTTTCGCTTTCGAATTTGGGTTTATTTTATATTGAAGTCAAAACAAACTAAATAATTCGCGACGCCAGCAGTTCGGTTCTGGCATTGTTGGTCACAATTCTACCTAACACTCTTCGCTGACGCTCGTCATCGCACCTAACCACACATTTTGATGTCATGCGATAACTCTGCTTATCGTGTTTCGGCGAACAGTTGCTCGATCAACTGAAACAATTACGAAACAAACAATCGACTAAAAGTAAATCTGCATATCGCTATTCTTCCTACCGACTACTCGGCGAAACAAATAATAGGCGTAACGAAATTATACCAAACGTTGCTCGGCCAAAAGAAAAATCTGTCAATAGTTGTCTGCGAAACGAAAATCTGCCTAATTAAACTCGGCAAAACGACAGGTCACCCCTAACTGTTTTTACCGTATACATCATGTAGAAACTGAGTCCAGTGGTGAGCCCGCCGCACAGGGTCAGCATCAGCGCTGCGATGGTGAGCGAGGCGGCCGCAGCGCTGACGGTCTTCACGCTCGTAAAGGACTTGTAGGTTTCGTCGGAGTATACTGACGGAGGAGCTGCCACCCTGGAAAAGCCAGTATTGTTTTTGGTATTTTTCAGGGTACTGTGCCTTAGTTGGTAAAAACGGAACCCTAGGATCACTTTGTTGTCCGGCCCTGCTGTCATGACAAAACTGTATCTAAAAAATACTTTTGAGAAATCGCATAAAACTTTATAGCCGTAATGATCCACAGAACCGTGAATGCATGCAATTATAATAAAACTAGCTTTTGCCCGCGGCTTCGCTCGTGTGGAATTCGGTTATCGCGCGCTGTTCCCTCGGGAACTGTGCATTTTTCGTCATAAAAAGTAGCCTATGTCACTGCACTGTCCGGCCCACAAACTATCTCTATGCCAAAAGTCACGTCGATCCTTCGTTTCGTTTCGACAACCATACAAACACACAGACTTTCGCATTTATAATATTAGTATGGATGGATTTGGACACACTACGGATAACATGCTGCTTATTGTAACATCAGATTTGTACTTTTTTCATGCATTTTGAAGCAAAAACACGTTAACTTGAAGAATTTTCGACTTAGGTATAACAATTAAACAAGGACCTTCAAATAAAAAAAATCTTTTTCATGGGATAGCAAACCTAAGTATTCGTTATTAATTTCAGTTTGATACTGTTACGCCTTTCTGTGAAAATGGATCTTGACAGATGGACGAAACTCTAATCATATAACTATAGAACCTCGTCACAATATTTCACGACAAATATGATCTGTAGAGTGTAGGTAGCAATGAGTCATGATCCAGAGTGGAACTTTACAAAAGTATGAGATGTCAACATGGCATTAGTAGCACAAAGGTTCCACCCTGGGTCATGATTGGGTCATTTTGCCTAAAACCTATCACTTACCTAGGAATAATAATAGCAGTACTCTTCTTATCCTTCTTAGGACTTCTCCTATCATACTCCCTCCTGCTCTCTCGACTCGCTTCCCTCCGATCCAGATCAAAACTTCTCTCTCTACTCTTCTCTCTGAAACTGGTTACAAACACGTCAGGCCTTTCGAATTCACCAGGTGTCCCATAGTTCAGCTTCTGCTGTGCTTTCGGTGAAATTGGGGACGCAGGGTTTCTTGAGGACGTTAAATTCGCACACGATTTTGACGGAGTAACTCCTCGAGTTGGAGTACTTGATACTATCCTTTGAGGAGTCTCTGTAAATCTAATAGGGCTTATGGTCTTGTTCGGAGTTATCCTCACAGAAGGCTGGCTAGCATAACTCTTCAATTTCCTAGGAGTCGACAAAAGCTCGTGCAATTTCTGTGTAGCTATCAAATTCTTCTTATTCATAACAGGACTTGTAATAGCAACGTGTTTTCTAACCGGTTCATCATCATCAGAGGGAACTATAGCGTATCTGTGTAGTTTACCATTAACAGTTTTCACTATTTCCGTCGGTATTTCTTTCATTTCATTCTCGTCGGGCGCATCGACGTTATATTCATCTATTTCATTGGCATCTGCTTCTATTATCCTCTTTTTGGTTGGAGAATAGTCTACTAAATCGTCAAAGTCTCTTATGACTTCATATCTATGTTTCTGCCTGCTGTCTTCCAGTCCATCGTCGCTCTCAGCGTTTCTGTCATACTTTGTTTTCTCCAGTTTGAATTGTGCCATTTCTAGATCCTCACTTCTTGATCGGCACCTCACAGCTGTTCTGGTAGGCTTACATATTAAAGAGGACTGTCTTTGGAAATGCCTTTGAAACTTTGGAGGTTTAGGTGGCAATTCTGGTGGCTCATCTCTGTTTCTTAAAGCCCCAGCTGGAGACATTCTTAACGGATTGTCAGATATATCTGTTCTGACAATGCGGTTACCATAATCGTATTTCCTCGGAGAATTGCCACCTAGAGGCGACATTCTTCTATCCGGAGTCCTGGCGTATTTACTGTAGCCCTCGCTTTGGCCGCAAAAGGCTGGATTAGAGTAATATTTATAAACTATTTTGGGCGATTCCATGTTTTAAGCGTAGAGTTTCCCCGGGTGTTTAGAGCGTGCTTCCGTTGGATTCTTCAGAAAGGGGTGTGCTGTAAAGCATGACCGTTGTGCTTTTATGGTTTTCTTTAAGTTGCGAGACGGTGTTGCAAAGCTTCGGTCGGTTAAGTTTTATAAAAGCTTAGTTCACTTTAATTAAATTGTTCTTTGTATCGTGGTTAAGAGCTTTTATAGTTTTTTAATTATATTGAGCAGTAATTGTATTACGAGTATTATCAAAAATTTATTTGTTGTTCTGAAGTGAGATGTCTTTAAGTTGACAGCAATCCAGTATCACGTATTTTTTAAATCACACAAACACTTTTCTCTTCTTATTCTAACACTGTCACTAACTTATGTTACGATTCCTTAATTTAATAACTCACTTATTATTATTCCTTAATTATTATTATCATACACGTCTACATCGTTCAACGGTAAACCGTCAACTGCCATTCCTTCCAATTTCAAAAAAACTTGGGGTCGATGCGTACGCGCACCCTTGTGGCACGCGCTGTTCGTTCCGAATTCAAATAAAACTATAGCAGTGCCATTTTCAAACTTAAACTTAACCGTTAAAGCTGTTTATCGATGGAACGAATATTTTATTTTTCTTAAATGAGTCAATTTGAAAACGACCTAAGTTTGATTTTAAATAGTGACACTTTAGAATGAACTTCTTTGAGTTAAGGTGGATTTTTAAGGGTTTTAAAATGTTTATAATATTAATGTGTACCTATATGTGTGTACATCTATACTTTGTGCAATTATTGAATGACGGTGAGCGGAAGGCCTTTGAGGGTGACATTTTATCATTTTAGGGTACCCTATGTAATAATAAGAGGTTCTGCTATCGGTAACGGAATTTTGGGATCATTTTATATTAAGTGTTGTCCACAATCAACTTTGTGCAATACTTGTAAATTGATGTAAAAGTTTTCGCATTGGAAATCGCGTTCATTCTAAAACTAGCGACAAACATTTAATTCGTCAATTATATAAGTAAGAGGTTTGGATACTAAACTTAGTTTACTTAGGTATCATCAGCCAAATGGGTCAATCAACTTTTTACCGACATTAATCTGTCCGCAACATTTTTCAAACAATTGCAGATTTTTGTAAGTAACATTTTTTTCTGTAATTTAATAGATGGTATACATGAATATATGCCATCCTTCGTAAGTTCAACCTATTAACCGTGAAATATCTTGTTGAAAGTACGATTTTTTGGTAACGCCAGAGACAATTTTGGAAACGCAGGAGACGCCCAAAGTGTCGGTAAAATAGTTGATTGACCCAAATAAGTGGTCTATCAATTTTTAAACAATTTCGTATCAAATGAATATGTTGTTAAAGTCGAACTTTCAATTTGACAGACTAGTCTATTTAGCATTTATTGTTTTGTGACATGCAAACGATTATCAACTTTAGGGTGGTAGACCACATATTTGGCTGATGGTACCATGAGTTTTATATAAGGTTTATTCACACTTTATCGAAGTTACGTAACTGAATTTTTGCGTAGTTACGCCTGAAATACTTTTTTTAATTATTATCAACACGTTTGCCGCAATTGCGTCATGTTTTGTTTTGGCGTTTTAACTTCGGTCAGACGTTAACCGAAGTGCTGCGGCTAATCACGCTAGAACTAGAAGTGACGTAATTTCGACAAATATGTTTATGGGAATTTTATAATTTCAGGCGTAATTACGCCAAATTTCTGTAAAAATATAAATTTCCTAACATAATAGTTGAATGCATCAGAATCCTTACTATATAAATGTGAAAATAATCAAATCGCTTAAAGCGCTGAACCGATTTTTTAAATGAAATTTGGTATGAAGATAGCTTGAGACTCTGGGAAGGACATAGGATAGTTTTTATCCCGGAACTATATTGTATTGCTGTTGATGCCGCAATTAAAATAAAATAAAAGGTTATTACGTGGGTCCCGGAGTCCCGCGGGATACTTAGCGATACCTAATATTTTGCAGATGGAGTTTCAAAACCTATAAATGTATAAAAAGTATAAAATGAGCCGCGTACCTTAACGTCTTCGGCATACTCTGCTGAACGCATACCAAGGTGGAACCTTTTCATAATCAATTTCACTTTAAACGTCTTTCGGATAGGACAGAGAACCGTGGAGCTGGCAGCTTCCTCGCACAACACAGCGAGGAAATGCTGCCAACATCTTTGGGTTCATGCCGCGGGGGATACTTTTTTAATTTTCTTATAGTTATAGTTTAGTTATTAGTTTGTTTTACTTTTATTAATATTTTTAAATGAGTCCAATTTTTATTTATTATTGTGTTCCATTCTTTCTAAATTGACATCGTACTTTATACTACCTATTCGATGTTATTTTTATATTCTTTCCATCTAATGTACTTTTATGTGTATCGAATATGTGTAAATAAAAGTCTTACCTTTGTTTTTTGGCAGATGTCTTTGTTTTAGGTGGTTGTATGAAATATCAACATGACATTAGAAGCACAAAGATTACACCCTGTACGCGATACAGTTTCTTCGACTGTACTTACGTCGCTAAGTGTGCCCGATTTGCAAATTTAAAAGATAACTTACACACCTAAATATTATATAGATACTTAAGTACTACATATGAATATTGCATTTAAATAAAAGCTCGCAGAAATACGCTTAATTATAAACTGCAAGATGAAAACAATGCAGTCCTGTCGGTGCACTCGAGCGCACGCACCTGCCGGCAGATGTTGTTGCTCTCTCTGTCGTTTGTATGTCTCTCTCTAGCGAGGGACAAAGGTCACAGTACGATTATACCTATTTTGGTTGAGATCTCTTCTTACTAATATACTCAGCGGCAAAAAATTTGGCCCACCCTTCATACAAAATTGCCGATTTTGCATACATTTGATGGGCAAATTTTTTGCCGTTCAGTATATTATAAACGCGAAAGTTTGTATGGATGGATGTTTGTTACTATTTCACGAAAAAACTACTGAAAGGATTATTTATTCGACTGGATGGCAAACGAGCATGTGGGTCTCCTGACGGTAAGAGATCACCACCGCCCATAGACACCTGCAACACCAGGGGGTTTTTTAATCATTTTATTTCTCATAGGTATTACATACACTTATTTACTGTACAATATCCACTCGCCAAACTGATATTACAGTTTGTTGGTGAGAACGCGCTCGTTACAATTTAATTATACATATATATATGTAACTACCTATTTGTTTGTTTGTTTGTTATTGCAGATGCGTTGCCAGCCTAGAGGCCTAAGATGGGATACCTCAAGTGCCAGTAATTTCACCGGCTGTCTTACTCTCCACGCCGAAACACAACAGTGCAAGCACTGCTGCTTCACGGCAGGATTAGCGAGCAAGATGGTGGTAGCAATCCGGGCGGACCTTACACAAGGTCCTACTACCTACAAAAATTTGCATGAAATTTGGCATACAGGTAATATATACCCTGGATTAACATATAGGCTACTTTTAATCCCGAAATAATGTATGGTTCCTGTGGGATCAAAAAAAGGTTTAAGCTATATACCAATTCTGCGCGAGCGAAGCCGCGCGCAAAAGCTAGTAAAGTAAGCAGTCGAACAAACTGATTCATGTATGTTCAAGGATCAAGGATCATGAGCCACCATGGAACCTTTTCAGAGGAAAAAGTCATTACGATTTTCCTTATGCGATGGCACTATGTCGTTTACTTTGAAACGGTTCCGTGGTGGGTCAGGGATTAAAGTCCTTGTCCGTACCAAGGTGGAACATTAATTTTTAATAATCAATTTTTAGTAAGCCGTGGTGGCCTAGTGGTTTGACCTGTCGCCTCTCAAACAGAGGGTCGTGGGTTCAAACCCCGGCTCGCACCTCTGAGTTTTTCGAAATTCATGTGCGGAATTACATTTGTAATTTACCACGAGCTTTGCGGTGAAGGAAAACATCGTGAGGAAACCTGCACAAACCTGCGAAGCAATTCAATGGTGCGTGTGAAGTTCCCAATCCGCACTGGGCCCGCGTGGGAACTACGGCCCAAGCCCTCTTGTTCTGAGAGGAGGCCTGTGCCCAGCAGTGGGACGTATATAGGCTGGGATGATGATGATGATGAATCAATTTCACTATGATTGCTTTGACAAAAGTATGGAATATCATTATCAACATGACATTAGTTGCACAAGGTTCCACTCTGGTATCTACATGATTCAATTTGTTGGACTGCCCCTAGTCTTAGCGGTAAACATTTTGGCATTTCATTCCGAAAACAAAACCCGTTAAGTTTATGAGATTTTATCCCCATCCCGTGGGAATATCAGGATAAAAAGTAGGTAGCTTATTTGTTATTCCAGATGTCCAGATCTACGAGTACATACCAAGTTTCATCCCAATTCGAGCCGTTTTAACGAAACATATACACATATACTAGGTTAGCTGGAAGAGATCCCTTTTTAGGGATAAGCTCGCCTTTGTTCTACTCTCTGTGTATTTGTATTTTAATTTTTATGTGCAATATAGAGTTTACATACCTACATACATATACTTACCGACTTTCGCATGCCACTTAATATGACAAATGGCATACCTACTTGCAGATAGTTTAAGTCCCGAAGACAGACAATAGTTTTTGACCCGCGAAAATTGTTCCAGCGGGAAAGCAATAAGCGAATTCTGCGCGGACCGAGTCGCGGGAAACAGCTAGTTTATCATATAGTAGAATGAGTTGTATGAGTGTGAATGGGGACCGGCGCGTGCGGCGTAACGGTCGCGCACAGCTGCGGGACAGCTGCCGGCAGGGGCCCGACGACGTAGGTTCACATTTTAAGGATTTATAAAGGGACTAATAACCGTACGAGAATACAGATGAAGTCTTTGAGTATTTAGCTAGATAAATACTCAAAGGATGAAGTGAATAAAGTTTAGCCATCGTATTTTGTCGGAAAAAGCGTGTTTATCTTGCTTTCACAACGGCTTACTGAATTTACTTATTGGTAGTGCCACGAAAGTTGAAGTGAATTATTCCATGGAATTATTTATTACATATCTTCTTCTTCTTCTCTTTTAAAATATGGCTTTTCTGTCCTAATAAATAGGACAATTTCGCCAGTGTCAAGTTAAACTCTCTTTGAGAGGCACGTTGTACAGTGATTGTAGTTTTTGCAACTTGATAGTAAAATTCCAGAAACCACGTGTAGACCACTTGCGCATTAAAAAATGTTAGACACTAAAAAAATGTTAGACACGAGAGCAATATAGGATTTTGGGATCACTGATCACTGTTAAGGTTAATCGTCGCATAAAACACTATCAAAATTATACTTCAACTAGCCAAAGAAACAGAAATAGCAAAATTAGATATTGTCTACATCCGCCATCTTCGAATGCTACAAATCGAATGCCTATTACATATCTACAAAAAGATATTACAAAAGGAGAATTCAATGAATGAGTAAATGTCAAAATCCTGCTGTCAATACAATACAATACAATACAAAGACTCTTTATTGTACACCAGACATAGTAAGCGGTACAGAAAACAAATTATTAAAATTACAAGGTGAGCAATAGGCCTTATCGCTTAAGAGCGATCTCTTCCAGGCAACCTTTTTTACAGAAAGAAGGAAGGACTAGTCATCACACGTAACGACATGTTCTTGTGTGCGTGACTTGAACTCTGGTGGCACAACCTGTACCGAACTTATCAGACATAATACGATGAAATGACATATATTTGATGTTATTTTCATGTGTGTTATGTACAATAAAGAGTTTTACAATACAATACAATACAATACAATATTTGTACTCGTACTACTATAATAGTCAAAAGAAAGCAAGGGCCCTCGAGTTTCATCGGTATCGTAAAATTAACGAACGAAATAAGTATGCAATTTCCGGGATAAAAACTGTCCTATGTCCTTCCCGGGGACATAAACTATCTGTTTACCGAATTCCATCTACATCGGTTCAGCGGTTTAGACGTGATAAAATACAAACAAACAGACTTACAAACTTTTACAAATTTATAATGTTAGTGGGATTAACTAAAAATGTTGTCGCTCCCTGCCCCGCATGCGCCGGCGCAGAGGGTCCTTTCGATGTTGTTTTTGTGTAAAAATCGATAACTGCGACCTTGTCTCTTGGTTCATGACATAATCGCTATTGTTTGGATCGGTGTATTCCTTTTCCTACACCATACTCGTCAAAAGATGAGTTGGCTTTATGAATTGTACCTACGTTTGTATATGTCGGCGGCCGATCGTAAAATCCGCCAGATCACGAGAAGTTGCCCAGTGCCCGTAGTGTAAGTTTTCGGTTACAAAATGTCTCCATCGCGTTCGCGATAAATCTCAATTTGAATGCAAACACGAACAGCGCCTCTAGCGGAACGTTTGCGATGTTCGTCTTTCTATACAAATTGAGATTTTAACGCGAACGCATTGAGACGTATTTTGTAACCGAAAACTTACACTAAGGGTACAGGCATATCATGATGTGCCTGAGAAACGATACGGCAGATCGATTAGATACCGGGCACATCGTGATATGCCGAAAAGAGTATGAAAGTATTGTGACCACAACGCACGAGCCGAGAGCGAGCGAAGTGTGCGTGCCGCGGCAGCGGCCGGCGATGTGCCAGAACCGATATGGCGGCGTTTCATGATATGCCTAGGAATTTCATAATCTGCCTAAACTGGCCAAATCATGAAATGGCGGCGTTTCCATGATATGCCTAGGAATTTCATGATCTGCCTAAACGTAACTAGGCAAATCGTTAAACGGTGAGTTTTGAACGATATGGCGGATGTCCCTTAGCCAATTTATGAAGGCGCCATTTCACGATATCTCTAGGAATTTCGTGATCTGGCAGATTTTACGACCGGCCGCCGACATATACCTACATACCCACGTACAGGAGGGCTTGGGTTTGGGTCTTTCTATAAAAAATTGGTGTTTGAAATCGAGTGCCTTCAAGCGGTTATTTTCAAAAATGCCAATCGATCTAAAGATGGTAGAGGCGCCACGAAGACCTGTGCACTGTGCACCCTGCGATAGAGTTTTAAACACTAAGTTCGGTCTAGATAGCGAGACATATTAGAGCTCAGCTCACTGATATTATAAATCCATACTTAATATTATAAATGCGAAAGTGAGTGTTTGTATGTATTTTTTCATTCATTTCAGTCATTCTCCTTTTGTACTATCAGTTCTTTTACGTGCGTCCGCTGTAATTGAGGAACCAAACCACGAATTTTAAATGAATTGGCACTCTTACCGACATCTGTCGTCGTATGTAGAAATATACTAATTAACGAAGAAAGTTGCATAGTATGGCGACTGATTATTCATACTAATCCATACTAATATTATAAATGCAAGTGTGTGTGTTTTGTAATTACTGAGTACCAGGAAACGGACCGAATTCCATCTAAATCGGTTAAGCAATTGAGACGTGGACAAGGTAACAAACAACCAAAAAGACTTACAAACTCATATTGCTATTCTATTTATACTTTTGCCAAGGAAATCAAAGTGAAATTGATTACTAAAAAAGGTTCCATCCCGGTGGGCACTACGAAATTCGAAGTTAGTATCGTACCGTCCCTCTCACTCTCGTATTAGATAATATTAGCGTGAGCGGGACGGCAAGATACGAAGTTCGAATTTTGCACTTCGTAGTACGTTACGTACATAATGAATCAGTTTATTCCACTGTACCTGTTCAAAGTACTACTTGGTACAGTCAAGGGCAAAGATATCGACACGGCCAAAGTTGCAAAAATATGTATACGCGACTCTATGCACTTAACATTACGGGCGTGTATACATATTTTTGCAACTTTGGCCGTGACGATATTTTTGCCCTTGACTGTACTAAGTACTACAAACTTGGTAGTTCTTGTTAACCCCCGGCGCAAAAAAGGGGTCTTATACGTTTAACGCCAATACGTCTGCTTGTTGCATTGCATTTCTCAAACAGATGGACCGAACTCAATGCAGTTCTTTCACGCGAAAGCGAGTTTCATGCTGCACTTACTGTATTTAGCTGTTTCATCAAAATCAGTTCTACCGTTTTTGAGAAATTGAACTCTGAAATAACAATGTCAAGGGTTTTTAATTGTCTTAGTTGGTTACGTTATTTTTTGACGTTTCATAATAAAATAAAAAAAAACCTTGTCTTTATATACATTTATTGACTACACAATTCCATAAATTTGATAAACTATGTACTAACCATGCAACAACTACCGCCTAAACATCTTATAAAATACATTATATTTAATACTCCTTAACGCAACGTAGCGACTGAACAGGCACTTCCGTAAGGCACACAATAACCGTTAAAAATATGTACAATATAATTATAATACTTTGAATTTCATATAATTTTGGAATTATATCGGAGAGAGCTTCAATTATGTGAAATTCATGGTACATAAAACAGTTATTAAATTATAAACACATTTCTTTAACGCATTCGCTACTGGTTTGTCAAAGTAGTCTCTTGACGCACCGCAAACGCCCATGTGCGTTCAGATACCTGTAACATTTTGTCAGCGGCACCGGACCAGTCACGAAACGCACACCCGCGTTGCCGGCAGTAAAAGCGTTAACAATGAGTTTTTTAAACCTGTTTTGGGCTCACTAGCCTATATTATAAATATTATAATGCACGAAAATATTTCATCGTTTTTTATACCCTGAGAAAGCGCCCAGAGGGCAGCGAAATATATATTTTACATTAAATTATACATAATATAACATGCTATTACATAGCTTCTTACAATTTATATGTTTAACAAAACTAGAGTATATGAAATAATTAAAGCTAGACAATATTATCCAACCGCCATACTAGAAGACTTCAATTAAATTTAATAGATCCTTTAGCTGCACCATTATCAAATTTTTATATGAAAAAATAGTAACTTATATTAGTTAATTTAATTGACATCTCATGGTACGTCGGTAACATAAATAAAAAAAAATAGCTTAAAAAACTAACTCTCTGTAGTTTTGCACAAAACTTGTACTGAATCCAGGACAAATCGGCCGCTTACTTTCTCAACCTCGTATCGACCAAAATTGTATACAACAAATCAACACTTATTACACTTAACATAAAGATGATTGTAAAGCAATGTGGCAAGCCAGATACGAGGTTAAGAAAGTAAGCGGCCGAATCGAAATATCAATTGTTTAGTTTTGTATGTATACATATCACCCAAATAATTGTTTTGGTTAACGATTTATTTCTTTGGATCAACCAACTATTTCCGGAGATATATTTCGATTAGAATGAGTGTTTTCACAGAGGCAAAATATCGCTAGATGGCGTTAGAATCGGTGAGGGCCGTTTGACGTTTGCTTGCGATTGGCTCATTTAGTTAACCAATCACGAGCAAACGGCCCTCACGATACTAACGCCATCTAGCGATATTTCGCCTCTGTGAAAACCCTCATTGATTAGATGGACAGAGACCTGGTAAAATTTCAAAAGCACCAGTGTCTCTCTGTCAACAAGTATTTCGGTCGTTAATTTCGTTTATGACGAGCACTTTTGCCAACGGTACTTTACAATGAGGGCTATCGCGTGTGAATTCGCCACTAGAGGCGCTAGTGTAGCGTGAGGTCTCCGAAATGTCTAATCTCATAGTTTTTGGGTGAGCTACGCGGGTTTATTTATAATTAGAATAATTTTGTGAATATTTTGCAATATCTGAAATTAATTATGGCAAATATGCGTTCCGGGGCAATGAATGTCTGTGTTTTGAGACAGTTTTGTTTTTCGGAAACCTTTGTCCTCCCTTTTTTCCGAACAAAACGGGGACTATGCAACACTGTGGCATGCTCGATATTTTTATGGTACGGTTTTAAGGTGTATTAAATATGATTTTAATCTAAACTTTGTTTTCACGCCCGTAATAATAGACTTTGAAAGCCATACTTAAAAACCTCACGCAACAGTGCGCCATCTAGCGAGACAAAAAACGATACCCTCATTGCATTGTTATCGGATATCGATACATGTGCAGTCAGCTGCGGAGAAAGCTGACCCCCTACGATATATCTGACGAAGGCGATTAAACATATCGAAACATGAACTCTAGTACCTTAGTAATAGAGTGCATGTGACAATATTCTTGACCACATTGGCCGCTCCGAAATAAATCCCGAAGTCTGATGGCGACTGTACCGCAGTGGTCACGTCTCTCTGCCCATGTATGGTCACGAGCGTTAATTTGAGACCCATTTCGTCAAAAAATCATTTGAATTGGCATTGATCACTTTTTTACAATGTGGTCTAGTTCCCAAACCATTTCGAGGAATAGGTTTATTAAATCATTTTTAAAACTTTAGTAAATAAATACTAATTGATCGTGTGCATAGTTGCAAAATAACGTTTAACCTTTGTTACACTTTCATCGTAAATAAACGTTATATAACTAAACCCTAATCCTAACACTGCCAGGTGACAGAAGACAATACGTTTTATTAAATAATTGCGACGGGGAAAGATAAACGTAGTCTTTAACGCCATGGCATCTATGTTTAGCTATAATTCCGGTAACTTCTTAATAAGATAATAAATTTAAAACGCAATTAAAACCAAAACCCTTCAAATAGGTGTCTTAAATTCGCCTATTTTATGAAAAACATATATAAAAATAAACATTGTTTGTTTTGAGACCAATGCCAATTGTCACAATGACAGATATTCGATCTTATGTGGGTCCCAAATGTTCATTATGAGCCATACAATACTGAGTGCGGTAAAAAAAAAAGTTGTTTGAATACAACGGACATAATACAAGCGGGCTGAATAGACAAGCTTACTTCTTATTTAGTGGAAGATGGGCAATAAGTTTCTAATTCACTACAAATCTCTCTAGCATCATCATCACATAGTAAATGTAAACACTTGATACCTTAAGGTAGAGCGTATTTTAATTAATAACATAATTAATAGACATTGCACAATAGCGTTTTAAACTAAACTATAGACAACTTAATCTATCAAATAATATCAAAGTGTCAGTAAGACACAATACAAATCATCTCATCTCATTCTAAATCCATGTTAAAACAGTACACATGATGTAATTTCAATTCTTTTTTAGGGTTCCGCACCTTGATTGGCAAAAACGGAACCCTTATGGGACCTTGTCCGTTTGTCTGTCAAGACCCTTTTCTCAAGGAACGCTGCTGAACCTTTTACGTCAACGTAATGGCAGATTTTTTTTTCAATCTGTTTTCTACTGAGAACTCACACGCAGAATAATTAAGATTGAGATTGGTTCAGTGTAAATAAAGCACAAGACCCAGAATGACGATGAAATGGGTTCGATTAGCACCAATTTAATTCCTCTGTTGCTTTATTCATGTCAGTTCGTCATTTTGTCACTTTGCCGATTTGGGACAAAACAATTTCGTCACATAAGCAATTTCATTTTTTTTTTGCCATGTTGTCACGAATGTTTTGTCTCTTACATTCACCTCTCGGTATAGAAATTTAATGCGAAGGTAAGTCAATCGTCAAATCCGGGCCTTCGTTCATCAGAACGATTAAAAAATAGGAAGTACAACGAGCGCGCGGACTGAGTGGCTACTGCGAAATTCGAAGTTCGTATCGTACCGTCCCTCTCATTCTCGTATTAAATAATATTAGCGTGAGCGGGACAGCATGACACGAAGTTCGAATTGTACACATCGTAGTGCAGGGCCTGATCGCCAGCGGGCAGCGTGGCTGGTAGCAGGGCGGCGAGCGAGTTCCGTCCATTGCTCCAGCGTCCAGAGGCCTTATTGTATAACACTTGGAATCACTAACGTTTTCATCACTTCTTTTTGTCACGTGGTATAGGACGTGTAGAAAGAGATGGTGAATGCGATTGCGAACGTCAGTGCGTTAGACAGTACGGCCTCCGTTCGATCTCATTAGCGACTCTGTTACTACTGGATCTGAATGACATTACCACATCCAGTGCCAAGAATACAACAGTTGTGTCCTCGGTTCGTAGACAGTTTTCTCTACAACCGCTAGTAGTGTCATTGCAGTGATTATGGTCATTATGCTAGTATGGATACGCCGCGGGATCGCAGGCTAATTTTTGCTAGAAAACAAAAAATATTTCTATCTTATTATATTATATCAATAGCAATTACAAATGAATGCTTAAAATAAACTTTTTTTTCTACTGAACAAAGTTCATCATAACATACATAATATTTTAATGAATTATTATTATTATTATGCTAAAACATCAGTACAGATTTAGTGAATAATGTTGTGCCATCGTATTTTGTCGGAAAGTTCGTATTTATCTTGCTATCTCAACTAGCATACTGAAGATTATTGAGAAAGCAAGATAAAAACGAACTTATCCGACAAAACACGATGAAAAAACATTCCATTTGAATATTATTTATTTTACTAAATCATGATTATTAATATTAATAAATCTGTAGGATAATAGTAGAATTACAATATCGTTGGGTAACAACCAGAAGTCACTAATTACTACTTAAAAGTCAAGAGGGATAAACAAACTTATGCATAGCATCGTAAGGTTAATATTCTACTATTTTTTTTAGCTGTTAGTGTCTTTTGGTTGTCACGTGACGATATTGTTCTTTCCCAACAATCAGTACCGCGGACTCATCGGCGTATCCATACTAACACTTCGTCCCGACCGGCTGACCCCCGTCACTTGTCGGTGCCGCAGAGCAGCAGGGCGTCGTCGACGCGTTGCAGACGGTACGTAGAGTTGTCGGGTAAATGACGCACCAGTTCGTCCGTCAGACGGACGCGCGCGCCGTTCGGACCGGACACTAGTACAGTCTCGCATTCCTGTGGACAATAGCGTACCAATGATCATTGAAGTGTTAAGCGGCAATTACACTAAGTCATTCGCCGCATGCTGCATGAGGCTACAAGTGTAAAGAACATCCATACTTAATATTATAAATGCGAAAGTGTGTCTGTATGTTTTTGTGTTTGTCCGTCTTACACGCCGTAACGGAGCGACGGATCGACGTGATTTTTGACATAGAGTTTATTGGCCCGAGAGTGGCATAGGCTACTCAGCGCGCGATAACCGAATACCACGCGGGCGGAGTCGCGGGCAAAAGCTAGTGGTAGTATAAGACGAACTTCGCCGCCTAAGTAGTTTGAAACAAGTTCGCCGACCGCGTTAGGTAATCGCCGCTTTACATTGAAAACGTAAACGCCAGCGAGAGTGAAAATTAAGCGTCAGTGTGGTAGCGATTTATGCGGTTCACATTCATACCCATTTACTATACTTTACCGCGCGTACGTAATCTGGATGATGATGATGATGATGGGTGGGTATGGGTACGTATTAAGTTATCAAGTAGTTAACTATTCTTTAACTCTATTTTTAATAAGCGTTTACACGTTTGCATCAGTCAAGTTCTTTAGTTAGTCCGAGATGGACGACCAACAGTCTTCTGACCACTTCGAGATTTTCAAAAAATATCTTGTTCTTCTCTCTTCCACAAACGCAATAACTTACGAACGCGACAGCTCCACCAAACTTATACACTTAACTAATTTTTAACTAAATCGTGCCTGTCCAAACGTGTCAAGTGATTATTCACGCCCACCGACTTAACCGAAAAATAGACGAAATCCTATTTTACTTGTACTTTTATTACTAAATTAATTGTTTACACGCTTTTAAAGTCGCTTAAATTTAAGTTAAAATTTAGTTAACTATCTATCTATTAAACCAAGATACTAAAGTGACAGTATAAAATGTCAAATGCAAAAATAATGTAACCTGCATAATACGAATAGTGCTGCTCTCTGATTTCGGTTTTCGACATAATTCGTAATAATCGATTAAACATAATATCTAATGGAAACAAAAATAAAATGAAAGCATTCAATATCTAACTTTCCATAAGCATTGAGCTTTTAGGCAGAACTTGATTAGAATCAAAATGAAATTTAAACATCAACATCTACAAAAAGTCAAAATATCTCCTAAACGGTGGCATTTTCATTAGACCCATTTTTTTTAGAATGTCTTAAGTGCTCAACGTGTGTTAGTACTTCACAGATCCGTTCAAATCTTAACATTTTATACGTATAACATACGTACTTACCGAAACTTTTCGGTGATTACCGGTTGTGGCACATCACTATTTATGAGATGTAAAAAACAGGTAACACATGAAACGTCATTTTAGTATCTTGGTTTAATAAACAGAGTATACTTGATATGATTACTTAATATGAATAATACGAATGTTTGTTCTCGCGTCTTGGATGTTTAATATGTATTTTAGAATGTATTTGTCTATATAAGTATATTTATTCGTTGCCTAGTATCCATAGTACAAGCTTTGCTTGTTTGGGACTAGGTAAATTGGTGTCAAGTGTCCCAAGATATTTATTTATTATTTAATACGTGTGAACCAGTCTTGTGCCAGTTGTAAGCGCATACCTTGAGGGCGGGTCCGAGGGCGGGGGCGGGTCCGTTTGCGCGGTGCAGCGCCTGCAGTTTGGCGAGCAGCTCGTGCGCGCGGCACGAGTGCAGGTACAGCGCGGAGTACACGCCGCCGCCCGAGCTCACGTACACGGTCAGACGCGGTTCGATGCGTCTGTCAAAAAACAAACGGTTCAGATCTCCACCTATAAAGACCGGAATGTTATTTTCATCATACTTGCGAGGACAAGACACATTTTTTTGCTTTGCTCGTATTATTTAGAAAGAAAAGAAAGAAAGAAAATACATTTATTCACAACACAAGACAACAATATTATTAGGTACAAAAAAACAAACGGACACTGGCTCAGCATAATGCTGAAGCGTTAAAAACACCCCAGCGCTGATTGTCAGCCAGCACCGTTGGCAACCCGCGGACCGGTATAAAGACATACTACACACCATTAACTACATAAGACTACATAAATAAATAGGATAATTTGTAAACTATAAAACTAATATTTCTAGAATTTTACTCGAATTGCGGCCATGTTATTGACAATTTTTGTTAAAATAATACGTTTTGTGTTACAAATTAAAAGAAAAAAAAACATTGACTCCTTAATGCCCTCAGTCTTCAACTTTGGGCTTCTAATACTCTCGTTCGTAAATCCTTATTTATCGCCCTTAAAACACAATGTACAAACGTGAAATTTCACATTACTATAGAAATGTTCCTGTACCTCATTGAAAATGATTACAGCACCTTCACCTTCACCTTCCTAAATCTTTTCAAGGTACTAGAGGACGTCACCATCATCAACATCGTCAATACTTGATTTGACGACCGGTATTTGTTCTCGGGTCTTGGATGTTTAATATGTATTTAAGTATGTATTTATCTTATCTATATAAGTATGTCTGTCCGTTGCCATCCATAGTACAAGCTTTGCTTAGTTTGGGACTAGGTCAATTGGTGTCAATTATGTCCCATGTTATTTATTATTTATTTATTACTCACTTGGCATGCAGGGCGTTGAATAGTCGTATGCCGTCGGCGAGACCGCAGATTTGTATGATGTCGTCGCGGGAGAGCCTGCAACGTAATAAGAGAAGGCTTGTATACTACGTGGGCGACCAAGCTATATATGTCATGTCGGTATATATGTTCCACTTATTATGGCACAGGGCTCTCAGAATGAGCGTTGGGCCGTTGGGCCGTAGTTCCCGTGCGGACCCTGTGCCGGTAGGGAGCTTAACACACACAGATCATTAAAATTCTTCGCAGATTTGTACAGTAAGTAAGGCAGTCGGGTTTTTGCTTTTTTTATCCCTCGCACAAAGAGGTTTACTTCAGGATCCCCGATCAGAGTTAACTTATTTATTTATACATTTCGATGTTTATTTATTTTTTTCTTCTAATGTATCTTTCTGTGTATAAAATATGTGTTTGGAAGCATTTGAAATGTGTTCCTGGCGAAGAATGGATAAAATTAGTTGAACAGAAAAAGTCACCAATGAAGAGGGTTTGGAAAGAGAGGATGAGAAGAGAACATTAATGGAAACAATAGAGAATCGCAGAGGAAAACTGATCGGTCATCTTATCCGAAATGATGAGTCCATAAATATCATCTTGCTGTGGATTTGACTATAAAAAGCAAATAAAGGAGAAGGTAGCCGTCATGTCGTATAAGGAGGTTAAGGAGGCAGCTTTGAGTAGAGAGCCTTCATCGGCTGCACCGCCGACAAGAGTAACTCTTAAATAAGATGAAGAAATGTTTCCCTTTCTCTCTCTCTCTATCTGTCCGTCTCTCTCTTACCTGAGCAGGTCGGCGCCGGAGAAGTTGGCGAAGGTGGGAGCGTGCTGCGCGAAGCGGTTGCGCGCCAGCCACGCCTGCGTCTCCGGGCCGCCGGCCTCCTTCGACAGACCGCAGTTCTGCACCAACCAATAACAGAATAAATATTTTATTACCCGACTGCGATAAAGGAGGGTTATTTTAATAGTGTGGCATACATTTGAAATATGCTTATAACATATATAATATGTCGGCGGCCGATCGTAAAATCCGCCAGATCACGAAATTCCAAGGCATATCATGAAACGCCGCCATTTCATAATTTGGCTGGTTTAGGCAGATCATGAAATTCCTAGGCATATCATGAAACGCCGCCATATCGGTCCTGGCACATCGCCGGCCGCTGCCGCGCTACGCTCGCTTCGCTTGCTCGGCTCGTGCGTTGTGGTCACAATTCATACTAACAACTCCTCGCTTCGCTCGTCAAACCTAAATTTTGTTTTTCGGCATATCACGACGTGCCCGGTGAGTTAGGAATATCGACGAATGCGTTGCCCTAATCGATCTGTCGTATTGTTTTTCAGGCACACCGTGATATGCCTGGCCAATTTTTTGGCACGATATGCCTAGGAATTTAGTGATCTGGCGGATTTTACGATCGGCCGCCGACATATATAAAGTTACAGAATACAAAAACAACAACGATGCATGCTAAATGTCACATATTAGATATAGGTATATAAAAAGTTGATAACGTAAATAGGTATTTGCTTGCAAGTGTTATTTTATTTTGCTAAATTAACCGCATTGATAATAAGTAGTTGGATAATATCGATAAAAAGCGGTGCTCTCTCCCTACAATCTGTCAATAGCCGCACTCAAAATTCCGAGCCCTACTCATAAATATGTCATGATTCTATAGGTATTAATACTCTTTGGTCATGATCCGTCATGGCGACAAAATATAAAGAGAACTGACGTTGTCATGGCGGTTTCTTTACGGTGTGCGCTAGTGTCGCCCCCTGCGCAGAGCTTAGCCTAATATGCCGTATCGATTGATCCCTTCACATCTCCTCTCCGCTACGCTCATCACCGCCTCAGTAGAGCCGCAAAATCATCTTAAAAACTTGCTAGCACAACATGGAGTGGTTAGTTATGACGCCCCTTAGACCTGCTTGATTTTTTGTCTCACCTTATCCGGGTCCTCGGCGGCCTGCGGCAGGTCCGGCAAGATGGCGCCCGGCGACTGGCACGGCGATGTCGTCACTGACATCTCTGTGCCACTGCGGACAACATAGCATTATAGCAACACCGTCTGCGTATCGTACGTTAGACAAGCCACAAGAATAGGGGGGCAGGAATCAATGAACTTAACGCAATAGGCTAGACGACTAAAAAAACTCTTTAGTCCGTCAGTTAGATAATTAAAAAATATTGTGCACGTATTTCTTCTTTTGTTTGACAAACACAGTTTCAAATAAAGTCACTATATGGTACGATTTTTTTTAAACCTAATAGTGACTTCACAAGCCCCCACTCCGGAAGTTTGATGATCTATACCTTTGTCGATTTTTAATAATTTGATAAACCAAAAAATACGTGTCCCATATTTTTCCATAATGTAACTGTCGGACTAAATAGAATGATATATTTTATCCCAACCCAGTCGTCATCCCTATTCGGTATTGTAAAACGTTACGATGCGTTAGGAGCCCGTTCCCACTTGTCGGGTGTCGGATGTCAGTTATTTCTATTGAAAATCGTGTCGGGCAAGTGTGAATAGCTTCCATACCGGGTGTGGCTTTGTAGCGTGACAGGCGACGTCAGTTGGGTTCTAGGATGGCGTACATTGAATTTACGATTAAGTTTGTTAGAAAAAAAAAAAAGTTTTGATTTTAACTAAGTGGGACCATGATGATCCAATTACAGGTGATCTATAGAGCTTCTATTTTTAATATTATCCCCGGTTCTGGGCCACACACTGTATTAAAATGTTCTCCCACTGGAACATCCGGTTAAAATCTGGGGCCGACATCCGACAAGTGGGAATCAGCTCTTACAGAGGATTTCGACCACGCGTTACGTATTAAGTCAGAGCCGGATTAAGTCAGCGCGGGGTCTGTAGCAAATTTTATCACGGGGCCCGTGATTTGCTTCAAGTTTATAGTATAAGTAAATTATTAGTCGATCATTTTGATACCATCTCTTTCTTTGACGGCGGTTTCGTGTTGGTTTCATGGTGGCAGTATTGTACTTACACATTGATTTAAAAAAAAATGCTTCTGTCGAAATTTACATTTAAATTTGCTACTCTTGCTACGTGGCTAATCCGCCACTGACTTAAGTGGTAGATTTGCATTTGCATGATCAGTTTTTGTTCTTGGCGTAACTGCTCTAATTGCTGACATGCTAGCGCAACAGTGCCAAAGTTACAACTTTATGTGGAAACTGACTAAAGAAAAGCTAAAAGACCTAAATAGGAATGGTCATTTGGATGTTACGTAACATTATGAGGAGTACAAAAGAAAAGTTACGGCGCGTTACATACTTTCCATTGGTATTCAATTCATTCATTAACGCATTCACTGCGAACTGACTCCCACAGGTGCCACCGACGCACATGTGCGTTCAAAATGTATGAATAATTATGACAGCGGCACTGAGCGAAGTTCCGAAAACGCATATGTGCGTCAGTGGCAGTGAATGCGTTAAATTCAAAAACACTTTATTTCATTATAGTTTGGCCAGGATATATTATTTTGATGGATCAACTTTTTCTTGTCCCTCGTTGCTATAGTTAGTCTCCTGAGTCACTCTTTAAACCGTAAATTTGTAGGATCAAAATTTGCCAAACGTACATTTTTGTGGTAGTTTTAAGCCCCTTTTATAATTGGTCACCTAATAAAATAAGCATGTTTGTATAATGTGACTTATGTGACACAACATTTCTTCTATTAAACTGTACTACTTTTGTCCCGTCGCTGACGGGACAGAATAACAACAAGGAATAGTTGTTGATCCACCGTTTTACCAGTAACTATTTAAACATACTTTTCATCCATTTTATACAGGTGGGTGTAAGTAAATCCTCTCTAATTAGGATCTTAGACCACAGGTAGCAGCTAGTAATAAAAATAATATAGCTCTGTATCTGTTTTGTTTGCTAATGTTTACTAAGCAGCTGCCAAAATCTAATTCTGGATTAGTTGGCATTGAAACAAGACAATTCACTTTCAATTTAACATGTAAATATTACGCAATACATAAGATATACATTTTTAGCCTAAATCTTCTCGCCTACAGTTGGGCAAAGGCCTCCTTTCAATTAGTTCATCATCCCAACCTATATACGTCCCACCGCTGGGCACAGGCCTCCCCTCAGAATAAAAGGGCTCCTTTCAGTCAGTTGGTTAGTTTTAATCAGAAAAATGTTTGTCTGTTTTTTTTTACAAAATTAAGTACTTACTCCTGGCAGTATAGCGGTTTCATCTGATTGGATGAGGCAAGAATAGCTGAAAAAAAAAAACAACAAATTATACCACTTTATTTCTATTTTATAAGTATCTGATAATATAGTACGTAGATATAGGCTCCAGCTAGTTTAGGGTCCGCCGGGCACTGCTAATTGTATTTCGTATTTGTTACATAATAAACATTTTTAATTTTTTTCATTTTCAAATAATTTTGATATTTTTTTACTTTTCAAATCATTGTGAAGGCACTTGTCCCACCGCCGACGATGAGCGAGAAGCGAGTAGAGCGAGTAACTAGAAGCGCGTGTAGTTTTGTCGCTCAGCTGTAAGCGAGTGTTCGCGTGCGACGGGCGATTACTCGCTCCACTCGACTCGCTCGTGCGGGGCGGCCGCCAAGCTGACATCGCTGAGCGAGTATCTATAGCTCAGCGAGTTTTATAGCTCTTGTCGCTGCGACAAAAGATGTAAGAGCGAGTTCTCGCCGACAGTGTGAACAGCCAGCGATGAACTATTAATATGTCTCTTTTACTCACACAGTATCTTATATCTTTTGTTCGTTTCTTGAGCGAGAAAATAGTCGATAGCCAATCGCTTCCTCGCTGGCGGTGAGACAAGTGCCTAAGGCTCTCGCTCGACTCACCCTTGAAAACGATCTTTCGAAAAGGTTGAAACTAGTCGGACTCTTAATGACTTATTATCGTGAGCGGAACCTTTAAGTTATCTGATTTATCTGGCCCTATACTACGAAGTGAAAAATTCCAACTTCGTGTCTTGCCGTCCCGCTCACGGTTATTATTATTTAATACGAGAGCGAGACGACGGTACGACGTGAATTTCGAATTCCGTGATTCCATGAGAGCTTTAGTAATATTAATAATAGTCTCTCTGTTTCACCATCCATTGATGTTTATTTGACGGATAAATGTGATGTTGTCTCTGTTTGTTTTGTTAAAATAGACGGAGACGGCATCAGCCCGAGCAAGGTTGCCGAGGTATTCACATTTATATAGTTAGTTTCAGAAAATTAATTTATTAATAATGGTTATAGTTTAATTTAACTTACCAGGCTGTGTTATGACAGGTTTGGTGCTCAAAGCAGGGCTGGTGGCAGGCTTTGGGACCAAACTGGAAAAAAAAAAACATTTATAACATCAAATTACACATGACTATACCAACTTTCAAGTGGAACTGAGCGAGGCATGTATGTAGGCATGTATGACCAATAGTTTCATGTCATTGACACCAGAGCAGAAACAGATGAGAAGGGAGATGGTCTGTTTCAAAACAAATTGATTGTGAAAAGGTTTCACCCAGGGCATTTCAGTTTCCTTAACTATACATCAAACACCTCAGGCTGATTCACAAGACCTTAAGTGACTGAAAATGTCTGTCCTCATATCAGCCGTAGGCCTCCCCCATAGACCTCCAGTTGATCTAGTGGGAAGCAGCCTGCATCCATCATGAACCCGCGGGTTTAACCAACAAGAGACACACAATGTCTATGTGTGCATCAAAAAATGATTCAACCCTTAATAAGGCAGAGGCGATTTAGCAACCACTTGCATTGAGTTGGAAACTGAACCTTATTGCTTTCATAATACGTCACAATTTCCATTGTAATTATTGAAAATATGACTAGCTTTAAAAATATTCTTTGTCAGGTATGTATTCAATAGCTGCTTTTGATTATGTGGTGGTATGCTCCAGTAAATGGGGCCTTAAGGGTTAATACAGTTTGATTCAATGAGTGGTAATTGTGTTGAAAACTATTATGCACTTGTTTACGAAAAATTAGGAAGCCCCTGTATAAGAATGGCACTCAACAGAGTCACTTTTGTTCAATCCATTCATGCTGTATCTTGTGAATCAACCTAAACCACAGTTTATTTTCTATTTTTCTTCATGAACCTGTGTGACTGCCAGCCTCATTGGAAGACTGGATGACAGAATATGTTATCAATGTAAATTCCTACCAACACTTTAATTACGCACAATGTGACCTATAAGAGGCCCCTCTATGGTGGCAGTGTCATTCTCATTGTAGATATAATCATCCACTTAAGAAGCCTCTATGACCTTTCAGTTGATGTATGATGTCTAAATAACAAAATGATCTGAGCCTCTTGGCCTGTTTACAACGATGGGTCTATGAATGGTCTATGACATTAACATAAGTTTTACATTAAACATATGTATCCTAACCATCTTAGAAATGTTGAAAAAACTCACTATCTCAGAAATTCAGAAATGGCTGAACCGTTCATGTCATATTGATGTATCATAGCCAAGAGCCACCACAATGAAACTAGCTTTCACATAAAAAACCCGCATCGAAGTTGGTCCATCCCTGAGAAAGCTACAATGCCAAAGACAGACATTGGCCTCAAACTTATAACACTCCTCTTTTGGCTAGGATAGGGTTTAAAAATGGCCATATGAAAGGTTGTTTGCCTAAATCCTACCTGTCACCTGGTCTACAGTCAGAATTGACTGAATTATTGCATTTGACCTTGTACAGTCAACGTCATAAATAAGTGATCACATAATAAGGTACAAACCTTATCATTTTAACTCCATGTTTGAAAAGCCATATGGAATTGTGGACTGAGAGCAACAAGGTACAAAAGTGATCACTTATTAATGAAGTTGACTGTTTAATATTGATGAGAACAGCAATAGTGGTACCACAGCTTTTATTCACATAATATGTACTAGACTTAACTTGTGAAGCCACAAGCTGGAATACCTCTGGCAGTTGAATTCTATTCCAGGATTTTACAAATCCCATAAATAACAGTGGATTTCATTGCAATAAATCACAGATACCAAATTCTATTTATTCCATTTCATTATTTTTCAGGGGGGGGGGGGGCTGGCCTGGATGTTTGTGTAAAAATATCAGTATTATAGAATTTCGAATCAGTAGCCCAAAATCCTGGGGTGGGCACGGCCCACCTGGCCCCCCTCTATATACACCTATGCACTAATTACAGGCTAATATAATGCCAAAAACAACTAGACTTTCCATCTAGCCGCAGTTGCCATTACATCTTCAATGCTATGTATTCTACAGTGCATATTAGATAAGTTATCAATGGTTAGTTCCGTTACTTCCTATGATAGATATAAAAGAATAATAAAAACATGTATGTGACTGACTGAAGTCTAAAATGAATGATTGCACTTTGTTTCTTAATCTATGACCTGTAAATGTCCTTTTCAAATTACCTAAATATTAAATAAAGTAGATAGAATGGAAGTAGAATAAAATCATATTTCTCTTGGTTGTTTGAGACAAATGTGAGAGTAATATGATTTTGGGTTCTACTATTGTGCTGTAGTATAACTAAAATGCCGTTAACTGACGTCCGGGCGATTTTCAACTTTGGACGGTACAGTTAGCACTTACCATCCAAAGTTGAAAATCGCCCGGATGTCAGTTAATGGCATTTTAGTTGTACTATGGCAGTATTGTGCCATTAACTATATCAAATTTTATGAGCTTCAAGACCTGTAGAACTAGAAAAGTTTCATAAGTTTCATAATACATATTTCTGTGCTATTTTTTCTATGTAATAAAATCATTATTAACAAAATATGTTTGTAACACAAATAGATCTAAAAGTCATTTCGCACAGCATAACATGCCTACCAATGGTCGTAAAAAATGTCTGGAGAAATAAGAGCATATTTTCTACACTTTCTACAATAGTCTGAAATGAACTACACTTAGACAGGGTTTTGCATGTTAATGCCTTCTGAAGCCATGAGAACCAAAAAAGTGGATTTAAGGGCGAGCAATAATATATAGCAAAAAACAACAGTTACGAAACTGCATGTCAGCATGAAAACAACATTACTGAAAAATGGCTGAGGTAAAATTAAGTTCTGGTCTAACTAAGGCTACAGTCTTAAAAAAAGTCGTATGAAAGTTGATATTTACGAGTTGTTTCGGCGCGCGGGCCTTACGTGCACATTCGCCGCTTTCAGTCTTCGAGCCAGCTCGCGGTACGTTTCGGGATCCGCCTCGATTTCCACTTCAGCCTTCAGCAAGGCGAACTTCATGCGCCAACCACTCGCCTCGACCCCGTGTACGAGTCTAGCGTTCAAAACCACTCCGCGCCCCAAATTCCGCGCGCTCAGTCTTTGCTCGAGCACGAGCATCTTTCTCGTCAGCTATAATCCTGCCTCGTCAGGTTGAAGAAGATGAAAGCACCAGAGCCGACACGGTACGCACGCCCGCCGGCAAACACCATAGCTGACCCAGAATACACTACAACAACCATTTGTTTCGAGTTTTGAAGCACGAACACTGATCACCAGAACCGTTCACTTGTCCAACATTTTCCACTACGCGCGATTGATGAAACGTAAGACGTAATGCGTCGAATTCGGTCGGCAGTCGGAAAACGGTACGAGTTTCCACCGGTTTTGGATCGCTATGTGAAAATACGGAGCGGAATGATAAAATTACGACAGAAACAAAACAAAACTCTAGCAATGGCGGAGCGAATGTGACTGCCGGAGTGGCCGTTGATTGGCCGCAAGTGCGGAGCGTTTCTCGATTGGATTAAAACCGGTTAGAATCGGTTCGCGGAGGCCCCGGCCGGCTCATGTCGGTGCATCGGTGGGGCAACGTCACGTCATTTTAGTGACGCGCCACGCTGGCTACAGCATGTTTATATCGATTCATTTAAATATATTACTTATTACCTACCTATAGGTTGTTTTGTTCGTAAAAATCTAGGTCATTCATTATTAAAATGAGTGGCTGAGTTTCATAACTCAATCGATAGATAAAGCTTTTACCAAGCATATATGACTCATTCGGATATTTTAAGACTTAAGCGCTTGGCACTTTAAGTCTTAATTCGTATCAGACTAGTCGAATCGGTAACGAACCGGATATAATAAACGCTGTATGCAGTTTCAGTTAATTTCTGATGGAAACTGATACAATCCGGTTTTAGTAAGAAAACACTTGACTTTACGCCTCATGTTTTGACACATTTCATAGCAGTTTCTAGATATATAAACTAATCTTGATAAGTATTACATTTTTAGTTTTTTTTAATTCAGCTATGTTTTTCTTACTAGTCAATATCATATCTTTACAATTGAAGAGAGAGAACAACAACACAGTCAAATGGGGACGATAATAATACGATTAATCTAGCATAGCGAATCGCACTCACAAGAACAATCTTGTGATTGTGAGACAATTTCTGACCATGGTTTCACTCAATGGCACACGCCTGCTGAACATTCATATCCTTTCTTACATTCCTGTAATATATCTATCAAAGGTAGGTTAATACCTTTGTCATTATGCATTCTTACATCAGTTTTATGGAGGTAATGTATTCAACGACCGCAGAAATGAGGGGAATGGGGGGGGGGCATAAGCCCCCTTCCAATTCAAGAAAAAGCTAGGGAGTGCGCTCGTGCGTAAGAAAAATTACCAGAGGAAGCCGTGATCAAAGATCTGTGCCTTGCCTGCTATGGAGTATTTTCCAAACCCTGAATGTACCGTTTTGACCAATTATGTTGCTTTAGACTTTAGTTAATTTTGTGTTCATCAATGACACCGGTTTTTAGCTACTGTACAACACTGTAGATAATGAGCCGCCACTTACGCTGATCTGATCGCGACTAGACTAGACCTCAGACAACATTGAAGAGTATTTACTTCCGACGTTATAATGGTAGGTAAGTTTGTGGCGGGAACGAGTAAATTACAATAATTATCGGATAAATTATACGCTTCGAGTAATTGCCTTGTCATTGTCATAAATACGAAAATTTGTAGTGTGTACTACATTACATTATTTTTCGTATGGAAGCAATTGCAACGATATGAAGTACCTAATTTAAATAGAACCATAGAACATTAAACTATGAACTAGAAGCTAAGATCTAACGAACTAAACGCGACGAGACAGCAAAGCTCGCTTTAGATCAGTCTTATAGTAACTCGTAGATTTAGAAGAGCGATCGAAATATCACTTATCCTACTAATATCATAAAAGCGACACTTTGTGTTTGTTTGTTAGTCTAATGGATTTAGACGACGTATGTAAATTGGATCTCCAGAATAACACACAGGCTACTTTTTATTCCGATATTCCTACAAAATTCTACAACACTAATTATGAATCCTGCAAGGGTTATTTGCATACATACAAGTAAATACAACTTAATAATTCATTACCCCGATGCTTCATGGTCCCTAAACAAGTTGTGTAAAATTATGAAATTTTCAAATGAACTGCTAAAATCTAACACTTCGCGATCGCGACCCGGTGATAAAAGCTTGGCTACCTACCGTATGAACGTACTGGTTGTAATCCTATCTAACATGGGACTAAATTCGAGTAGGCGTGTGCGTATGCTACCTAGGCAACTGCAGCAAGTGAAGTCACTAATCGCTTAGGGCGTGTCAGTACTTAATCACGAAAAACTTTTTCACGAAAACTTTTTCACGAACGACTTTATCACGAAAAAACTTTATCACGAATGAACTTTATCACGAAAAGACCATATCACGAAAACTATTTCACGAAAACTTTTTCACGAACGACTTTATCACGAAAACTAAATCACGAATAGACTATATCACGAATAGACTTTATCACGAAAAAACTTTACCACGAAAACTATATCACGGATAGACTTTATCACGAATAGACTTTATCACGAAAAATGTTTGAAACTTCTTCACGCTGAAACGGCTCGAGGGATTTGGATGAAATTTGGCAAAAAGTTAGTTTATAATCTGGTTTAAAACATAGGATACTTTTTATTCCGATATTCCCACGGGATAGGGTTAAAATTTCGAAATAACAACCGCTGGGCTTAGAGCCATGAAATTTGGTATGAAGGTAGCTGGATGTCTAGAATAACACATACGCTAGTATTTATCCAGACTATCCCACGGGATAGATTTGTAACTAATGGACCCCATAAATCTCTGTATTATTATTATTATTTTTAATTTTTACTTTAATTGAATACTGTAGTTTTTATGTATTATGCGGTTTTCACAAGTTTCTTGCGGCGCCTTCTTCTTGGCAATGATGGTCTTTCTGAAAGCGCTGCTTGATTTGTACGAGCGAGCGAAGCGAGCGAGCAAGACGGTTCGGAGCAGAAGCGACTCGGATAGGTTAGGTTCAGAAGGCTAAGGCGGGAGCGAAGCGGAGCGTAGCTCCCGCCTTAGCCTTCGATGTTAGGTTTTTTTTTATAGCAGCCCGGATAATAAAGGAAATAGATAGATTAGTAACAGAAAAAAGCAATTTTAATCAATCGCAATGTAAGTTGTCAATAACACTATTTAGTATGGATTATGTATTTAGATATTACATGTAAGTATTACATAAAGAAAACAGATGAACTAAAACAATTACCTGCTTTTGCTCACCTGCAACCTTTATGATAGCTACGTTTATGCAAGAAATGTGTGTTCATGCAGTTCCTCCAACTTCATACTGCAAGAACACACACAAATCCATCTAACTCAAGCAGAGCTCATCTTCAAATTCAAATTAATTTATTTGCGAAACAGCAATTCATAGCTAAATATAGAACAAAAATTGGTCAAGTGCGAGTCGATTTTTCTAGTGTTAAAAACAATAGGCAAACATAGTGATGACAGTGCGGATTTGACGAGCGCTTTATTAAAGTTGGCTTCATTGAGGTTTGTGGTTCATAAATTTGGCACAAAAACGAATAAATTAGACAGTCACTATTTGTACTATCGAAACTTTTATAAAACATCATTAAAATCGCAAACCTAAAAGTAGGTAAATATTCAAACGACATAGCTAGCCGTTGCTAGGCGACTCGGCCGCCGACAGACAGACAGACAGCGGAGTCTCAGTAATAGGGTCCCGTTGGCACCCTTTAGGTACGGAACCCTAAAAAAGAAGAAGGCAATAGGAAAACTGCAATGATGTCTCAAAAACCGTTGTTTTCACTTAAAAAAAAATGCGTGTTTTTGCAGGCGGATGGAAAGATCAGCAAAGTAGGTAGGCTTTACAAGTTAACGAGTAAGTCTTCTAATACGTTTTTTCTACTAGTGTAGGTACTTTAATCCGCACATTATAATTTCACAAACAAAATAACGAAGGCGCTTTTTAGGGCTGATTTAAAAGTCTATTGTCTCTGGTACTGGCTACTAATTATGCGCTAATTCACTGAATTTTTAAACTAATTTTAACTCACCTACCTATACAATACAATTACTCTTTATTGTACACCAGAAATAGTAAGCTATACAGAAAACAGGTACAATTAGAGAAAAAAGCAATAGGCAGTCTTATCGCTTAAGAGCGGTCTCTTCAAGGCAACCTTATTTCAGAATATTAAAACGCAACAAAAATACACCTACACATACATATATCGTACAATATAATACACGTCTAAAATGAATATAGGCGTGAGATAAACAGCCACATATAAGTCCATACTAATATTATAAATGTGAAAGTGTGTGTGTTTGTATGTTTGATGATTGAAGATTTGATCCCTATCCCGTGGGAATATCGGGATAAAAAGTAACTTATTCCAGAGGTCCAGCTACCTACATACTAAATTTCAGGGCTCTACGCCCAGCGGTTGTTATTTTGGGATTTTATCCCTGGGTATCCCGTGGGAAAATCGGGTCAAAAAGTTATCTATGTGTTATTCCAGACGTCCAACTATCTACATACCAAATTTCATGTATCTAAGCCTAGCGGTTGTTATTTCAAAATTTTATCCCTATCCCGTGGGAATATCGGAGTGAAAAATAACCTATGTGTTATTCCAGAGGTCCAGCTACCTACATACCAAATTTCATGGCTCTAAGCCCAGTGGTTGTTATTTCGAGATTTTATCCCTGGATATCCCGTGGGAATATCGGGTCAAAAAGTTATCTTCGTGTTATTCCAGACGTCCAACTATCTACATACCAAATTTCATGTATCTAAGTCTAGCGGTTGTTATTTCAAAATTTTATCCCTATCCCGTGGGAATATCGGGATAAAAAGTATCCTATGTTTTAATCCAGATTATAAACTAACTTTTTGCCAAATTTCATCCAAATCCCTCCAGCCGTTTCAGCGTGAAGAAGTTTCAAACATTTTTCGTGATAAAGTCTATTCGTGGTAAAGTCTTTTCGTGATATAGTCTGTTCGTGATTAAGTTTTCGTGGTAAAGTTTTTTCGTGATATAGTCTGTTCGTGGTAAAGTCTTTTCGTGATATAGTCTGTTCGTGATTAAGTTTTCGTGATAAAGTCTTTAGTGGTAAAGTTTTCGTGAAAAAGTCTTTAGTGGTAAAGTCTATTCGTGATAAAGTTTTTCGTGATAAAGTTTTCGTGATAAAGTCGTTCGTGAAAAAGTTTTTCGTGAAATAATACTAGCGCCGTTTAGGGTGCACGTTAAATTGTTATTGCAGTTACAACTAGTTATTGCCACCTTCATTGGCTTTATTTCGCACGAATCATATTACAGTGCAGCGCCTCTTGCGCATTGGTTTAAGCGTAATCTGATTGGTCATCAAATGAGCTATCAAGGATTGCGACACTTCAAACGTCTTCGAACATGCACGCTGTCACAGAAGTCAAAATTAAATGGGGAAAACATTTGTAGAGGTCACGACCCTTAGCAATGAGGATAACGACACAAGGAGAACCCGAGCTAAAACTAGCTACGATTCAATATAGAAAGGAAAAGGTTAATTTACTATTTTACTTCGGCTTTGTATTGCCGGGACCCTGATGATGAAGCACAGGATCGTGAATATCATGATGTATGAAGTCTCTAATGCGAGGCCTAATGTCTGTGCTGGCTGAGGGACTACATGACGTCATCATCTCAGCTTAAACAAAGCATAATGTCTACTTAATGCTTAAATCTAAAATGACTCACTGAGACATCTACAGTCAAACATTTCCCAATACCACCCAAGTTACTGTGAATGCAATTAATACAAAACATAACGGGAGACCTCACTGCCAAGCCAACCACTCGTGCTGTCGCAATCGCATCCACTATCTCTTTTTATATCATCAACTTATATAGTTTAACGAAAATGCTGGATGGGATTGCATTGCAACACAGATGATTGCAATGATGCGCGCGTGACACAATAAGGCATTCTTTCGCGCTCTAGGGCTAAAAGAAAATGAATAAAACTGAATTAGAGTTGTCAGTTTCATACCTTTTGACACTACTGAGTCTCTATGTTGGCAATTGACTCGGAGTTATATAGTTAACCCGACGCCCTAAGCCTGGCAACGGTTGCCATGCCCAGCAGCAGCAGTCAATGGCCTCTATAAATCTCGTGTAAAAGGATTATGACGCGATGCTCAGCTGAGCGTGTATTGCGAGTTGCACTGAAAGGGACACCTGTACGTATACGTATACAGGCGTGGTTCAACACAAATACGTTTTCACTTCTAATACTTGTTATATTTGCCGTATTTGTGTAGGATGTAGGCTGCATAAATTGTTTTTTTTTTATCCTCAAGTGAATTTAATAAAATCTTCGTCTAACACCAAGAAAATCAGGCCACGAAATTTGACGTTTATCAAAATAAAGGATTTTTTTCGTAGTTCTGACTCATAACATTTAATTTTTTTTTATATTAATAAATTAATGGAACTACGTAATTCTAATTAATTAATTATTATAGAAACCAGCTACATAGGTAATATACAGGAAAATAAATGTGAACGTGAACTTATTATATAATAAGACAATAAGACGCCTTTTATGTAGCTGTTGTACAATCTACTATTTATTATTGGGTGCGTGCATGATATTTATACACCGTGGGCCCGAATAACCCGAGGGATTTTAACAGGGTATTTCTGACGATAATACGAGTAAAAAATGTTATATGAACATAGGTTCAATTATGTACTTTAATTAAAATTATTTTAGAACAAAATAATTCAATTAAGCTTAGCACGGCCTTGTGAACAAGTCTTTAGTTAAGAGAGTGAGTAAGAGGAACCAATCTGACGTGACAATCAGTAATCATTTTTAACGTTGACATTTAGTAACATACTTAGGGTGTATTACACTTGAGATTTTTCTACTTATGATTTTTCTTAAATAACGATTATCTCAAAAACGGGTTGTTATAGGACTACGTCATGTTATACTACTTTATATACTCAATTGGGCTCTAAAATCGATGGTTAAAATCCCTCGGGTTATTCGGGCCCACGGTGTATAAAATATATTTTAAAGATAATACGTAGAAAAGAAAAGTATAGTGAAGGAAAACGTGCCAAGAGATATTGAATATTAGCACTTGCATGTACATTCTAAATTTAACAACGAAAAAGAAACAACAGCAAAATAGGTACTCTTTTACATTTTTATAAATCATGGCCTCATGGCAATGCAAGCTACATAATATTTTAAACTTTCACGATTTCACTCATAGTTGATATCCCCGGCCTGGGATGGTCGAAAGGTCAAAGTAATTTTAACAATATACCGTCATGATTAAGCCAGTGACGGAAACCTTAAAAAACAAAGGCAACCAGACAAAAACAAACGCCGGAACGCCCGTTAGCAATAGACAAAACTATATGCAAGATAATGGGCCATCATCACCAATTGCCTAAAAAGGTTGGCCCGGTGCAGCGACAAATCATCCAATCAACACAGCCGGTATGAACAGGATACTGGTCTGTAGCCGAAATATTCCACGATCTATATTTGGCTCAGGAAACTTGTGATTTTGACTATTCACTATTGTGTATGAAGTGTATCAAAGGCGTGTTTTGGTGCAATGCCAAATCAGTTGTGAGTGTGAGCGCTTGAATGGAAAACAGAAGCTTACTTTGGCCAGAAGAAGATGCTGTTTTGGATGCGAAGAGTCAGTTTACAGTTTAACAACTCTCTGATTACACTTATCAAATAACAGTGGAACAAGCCCAAAACCTGTAGTTATTCGGTCAGCAATATTCAATACTATAATAAATAGGTAGTTAATCTATTTGAAAGGCAGTGTGATGCGTGTATTTATTTCGAACACACATAGCGGCCAAATTTATAACACCCCTCTTTTTGCTTCGGGGTTAAAAAAGGCACAACACGACTGAGTTACTCTTAAAATACCATTTTAATGTTCGTTTGAATACCTACTTCAGTTGTTTAGTTACTAAGTTACAATTAAAATGAAATAGAATATAAAAGGTTTGTGGTTAAATCTTCTGACAACATTTTAAACAGAAGCCTAACATGTTTAGTCACACAAGTGACCAAATTGAAGCACGAATCTAATACAGCAATAAAAACTGAGCAGCCAATATAAAGCAGTACGACAACAAGATAATCAAGGTTGGCCTCGGCTGTAACACAACATAACATAAATAACAACTGTGTCAATTTGAATTTGACAAAAATAACATTCAATTGAGTACGCGGGAAGGGCCGCATTAGCAGTATTGCTCTATTGAGCAACCGCGCAGGGCAAGAATTAGATGAAAGTTCGAGTGCACCGAGCACAGCGGTTTATTGTTGCGTTCTATTTTTATCTGCGGAGCTTAGTGATGTCGTACTGTATCGATAACAAGGATTACAAACAAAAAAAATTGTTTAGTTAATTATTATAATTAATGAAGTAGAACTAGTTAGTCTTAATGAGAATTGGTCAGTAGCGTCAGAAATTAAAAAAAAAAGAAAAATGATTTTCATATGATGAAGCAGATACGAAGTTAAAAAAAAAACTGTTTTTTTTTGTCAATTTTGTTTTTGAGTCAAATTTAGCCAAATAGATATGTCTCAATTAGAATCCATTTTTGAACTTACAATGGTCAATACAGTTTTCGTTAGTTCAATTTTGAATTTATAAACACCCAATGACACTTGCGTTGTGTCATTGATTGAATTTACGGTCGCGATAAAACCAGCACCCGCGCCAGTACGAACTGCTTTATTTGGTAGTCACCTACGAATAAATATTTTTTCGTAGGTAGTCACGATCGCACGCTATTACACGTGATCTCGCTAATACATCTCTACATATGATATGTAGTGGTAGGTACAACTACTTATCTTTAAGCATAGTATTTATCCCATATTCTACTAATATCATACCTACGAAAGTAACTGTCTGTTACCTCATCACACTAAAACCGCGAACCTATTTAGTATTTAGATCAAATTTAATATAGAGATCGTTAGAGACCATGAAAAAGACATATAATGGTTTTATCCCGGAAAATTGCAGTTTCCGCGGGATAGCGATAAAATATTTTGCAGACGAAATCCAGCAACAGCAAGTTAACTAGAAGTATAACACTACCGATTCACTTTTAGATTACTATTTTAAAGTATAGGTAGATACTTAATTTGGATTTAAGTACGAGAAATTGTAATTTTAATCTGACACATGAAGTTATCATATTTCATTAAGGGGCTGTTTCACCATGCATTGATTAGTGTTAACTGACGGTTACATGGTTCTTCGAATAGACGGAGAGGGCATCACATTTAACCGTCAGTTAACACTAATCAATGCATGGTGAAACAGCCCCTTAATCTCAGCAATTGAATCGACCAGTGTATTCAGAGCAAATTTGCTGTGACAGACGGATGGACAGATGCCACACTAATCGTCATAATAAAGGTTCCGTTTGTTTACACTTTACTCGGGACGTGCGAAATCCAAAAAAATGGGCTCAGGATGACTTTGTCCACAGTCCCATTTTGTCACCTTCTTGAAACGTCCTCATTCTCATACAGTCTACTGTTAGGATTCGCCAACATTTCTACATCGTCACTTTTTTATCTTGTCCGCTTTCTTACGTGGGCCACACACAGTACCAACTCGTCAACAGTCTTATTTCGACTACAGTGCTAACACGTCAACATTCCAATTTTGTCAACACTATTGCATTATTCATTATCCAGACTAATATAAATGCTCTATAAATGATTATTGAAAAGGGGCTTTTTTTGCAAATTACTCTCGGGATATTTTGCTATTTAAACGCTTTGACCATATCTGTGTGACAACGTCTGGTAAACGTGGACGAGTTGGCACTGCTGACCAAGTAGTACGTCTATAAAATAAAGTGGACGAGTTGACACTGTGGTCGAAATAGGAATGTAGACAAAATGGGATATGGACGATATCAGAAAGTGGACGAGTTAGGAAGGTGACGATTTAGGAATTGCAGGCACGAAGTCATCCTGAGCCAAAAAATGGTAGAGCATTTAATTTGTTGACTCCTACTTAGGAGACCAACTTCTAAACTACAGTTTTATGAGCATATGAAAATAGAAACTGACGTCAGCTTGTACGTTTATACATTGTATGTGGAAGATCTACAAATGCTAGCAGAAGTTGTTGCATTAATAAACGTGTTTCATAATTAAGTTGGAATGTGAATTTCCGGGTAAATCCTTTACATTGCAGATTGCAGTAAATGATCGAGTCTTTTTGTAATAAGCATAAAATATACAAGATATAAGCAAACAGTGAAGGAGAAATAACCAAACCACTGCAGCAATTACCGTACAATAATTACAGCTTTAAACCGGTACACAATGCCGGTTTAGTACTGGTAATATTTTAACCAGATTCCAGCCCTGGTTCCATATACCGGTTGAATGAAATACCGGTAATATAAACCTTTAATACCGGTTTTTTTGGTACAGATTTCAAGCCTTGACTATAATTGGCTGACAGTAGAGTTGGAAAAGATATCATGATCGATATCGACGGTATAAATTTAGTCATTATGTGATGCATTGAATTTAACTTAGTTTTTTTTTAAAGAGAGTGAATACTACTAGAATAGTCCTAGCTTTTGCTCGCGATTCCGTCCGCGTAGTATTCGATTATCACTATCCCGCAGGAACTATGCATTTTTCCAGAATAAAAAACTAAAGCCTGACCAGAAATATATGAATATTCGCTATGTTGGGGAATTTCATTGGAACTAATTTCTTACACTGGCAATAATTTTAATGATTGTCAGTGTCACTGTGGCGGTTTCTTTGAACAATAACAAAAAATGCCCAAAACGATTAGTAGTCAACAACGGATCATTGTAAATAATGTAATAAACAACTGAGAAAAAAAATGCTTGCAAAAACAAAACCTTTCCAAATTAAAATCAGAGCTAACAGGTAAACGTTGTAGACAAGTCAAGATGTCATTGTTCCGACTATACTGAACTATTGCCATATAAATAAGAATAATAGCGCCCTCTTGACAATAGTCATATATTTTTGGTTTACCTTTAATTATCCTATGTCCTTCTCCCCGGGACTCAAACTATCTGTATAGGTACCTAACGAATTTCATCTAAATCGCTTTAGCGGTTTAGACGTGAGTTAGGTTACAAACATCCAAACATCTTCACAAACTTTGACATTTATAATATTAGTAGGATAATATCATTTTGTCATTATATTTTACTAGCTGCCTGTGTATCTGTGTGTCTGTCTGTCTGTCTGTGGCACCGTAGCTCTTAAACGGGTGAACCGATTTGAATGAGATTTTTTTTATTTGAAAGCAGGTTTTCTAGAGAAGGTTCTTAGACATGTTTTATCAAAATCGGTTGAGCCGTTTTTGAGATATTAAACTTTGAAGTGACAAAGTCGGGGGTTTTCCAACTTTTCGTTGGTAAGGTTATTCAGGATTTAATTTATTGAAGTTGACAAATATTTCCTTACATTGCCCAATGTTAGATTTTATCTTGAACCAAAAATACCGATGAAAATCCTTTGTATCCAGTCAAACTAATTCAACCAAATGCTTATATATTCTAAATTATTTTTACGACCCTTGTACTTTTTCTTTTGCAAAAGCCAGATAAACTGTCCACGTCAACATCTAACACTACGATAACTGCTAACAGGTATCACACAACACAACACAATCGCATTACACAAAACGTCGTTCCGAGAACACCTCGAACAGAAACAATGCACTAAACAATCACAATGAACGCATAAGAATTGCAAAAGTGCATCGCATGTTACAAGATAATTGTTCATCATGCAGAGGACGCTTATTTGGTCTTGATGAGATGTAATTGGGCGGCATGTCTAGTTAATAAGCTATGATATGTAAGTGGCTTTACGTGGTAAGTTCCTGGGTCATCATACTAGGAGTCATTGGTGTGCATTGAGCAGGCAGCAGGATAGGCGGCGTCTTGCAGTACTCACCCTGATGTGTATACTCGAGTCCAGAATTAAGTGAACCAAATTGACAGTTCATTACACACAAATGTTGCCACAGTTACACCCGACCAGTGCTGTAATATCGATATAAAAAAAACTTGATATCGATTTTAGAAAAAACTACTTAATTATTTCAGATTTCGAAAAAAAATTTGAACATCGGTAAGGACGCCATCCGCCATTTTATTTTATTGACATTTCATATATGTCATTCGACTAAACTGCCATCGGCTTGCTTAGAACAATTTCCGTTATTGTGAAATTTTCATTACGTTATCATCTGTTGTTACTTGTTATCCTTTTTATCGTTTTCAGACCTAAAGCTATGAAAATAAAGCCCAAAAGTGAAAAACATTTTCATTCCGCGCCAACACAAGGTTATATCGACAAATTTTATCGACATATTCCTATGCCTATTTTTTTTGCTATGCTGTCTGGTAGGTAACATTTTCAGTGGTCAATTCAATCTAGTTCGCCTAATTTTGGATTCGAGTTGCCTATTCTGGAATTGATCCAATGCACGCCCATGCTAGGAGTAAGATGTAATTTAGGATCAGGACATCTTACATCTCGGCCTATATACGTCCCACTGCACGGCACGCGGCACGCCACAAACCTATCAAAATGAGAGCTCGGGCCATAGTTACCACACGAACCATTGAATTTCTTCGCAGGTGTGTGTAGGTTTGCTCACGTCACGTCACGATAGTTTTTTTTTATTTATTTTTTATTCGACTGGATGGCAAACGACCAAGTGGGTCTCCTGATGGTAAGAGATCACCACCGCCCATAGACACCTGCAACACCAGGGGGATTGCAGATGCGTTGCCAACCTAGAGGCCTAAGATGGGATACCTCAAGTGCCAGTAATTTCACCGGCTGACATAATGACAAATCGATCTAGCTTGGTCTTATCTCTGGGAAAACGCGAATATCAAGTTTTATCCCGTCGCCCAGGTACCTACCTACTGTTCAAATAAGAGTTACGCAACTTCAAGCACGGGATTGAACATAGGAAATACCTACTACGCCTCTATCATGTACCAATTGTCATTTTATTGGTCTAAATTTAGGTGACATTAGTTAGACAGATGGCGCTGTTGAATATAAGTAGAAAAAGAAGGAGGATCTAATAGACAACTGTTATTTGTTAATTTTATGTGTTTTATGCACCATCTGCAAAATATGTGGTCTACCACCCTAAAATTGATACTTAATCGTTTGCATGTCATAAAACAATCATGCCAAATAGACGTGTCTCTGTCAACTTGAAAGTTCGACTTTATCGACATAATTATATTCTTTTGATCGGAACTTGTTTAAAAAATGATAGACCACTTATTTGGCTGATGGTACATCAAACAGTTATACAAACACAAAAATACAATTACTACCTATATACTATTAATAGAAAAAGTAGAAGCCTGGTAAAACTTTATTCAAACAAATTTTCAACGATCACAATAGTAATAGCTTTAAATTTGTAACGATAGGCCTTTATGATATACTACGATGAGACAAACACTCAATTTACCTATTCTTTTTGATTCGACTGGATGGCAATTTATTTATATTACGGCGGCTTAAATGACGCAAATTCCAAGAAATAACTCACTAACACATTATACTTAAACATATTCTGTCATCCATAGTCTGGCTGAAAAATAAAAAAATAAAACTGGAAGCTAAGGAAAACCAATACTTACCATAGTTCGGGCGAGTACGGGGGTGAAGAGGTGACCAGAGACGGGGGCGGCAGCAGCGCATCATTTGACAGCTGTCAACAATGAGACCTGTTATGATCTGCTATAACTCATCTTAGACTAGATAAGTAAGTGGCAGTAAAAATCCTGCTGCTGTGCTGTGGTACGTTATTTTATAACAAATATGCACAAATAAGCCAGAGAACTTTTTTATTACCTAATTGCAGACGACATTTTTTTTAATAAAGTACTACATAATAAATATTAATACATTTGATAAAAAATAACAATTATTAAAGTCTTAATCTTAAGTAAAAAATAATTTAACTTAAAAAACCGATAAGTAACATTACTTCCAATACGTCTTGGACATCACTATAGTAAGAACTGTCAAATATTTGAGATATTTGAGCTACGTTGAAAAACGTAACAGTTCAACAAACGAACTGGCTGAATAAAACAGTTCTGTTGTTCTGTATTTTTTTTTTACATAATTTTTTTGGCGGAATTTCATTTGTTCCATCCTATAAATGAATACTTTTGTAAAAAATGTTAAAATTAATATTGAATTAGTATATAAATAATTAATTGTACGTCTCAAATGCGCAAACTTGGAACTCCTCGAGGCATGACATTTATTAATACAATTGTACACAGTTTTAAACAGTAAACATTTCTTATTTCTCAAACGATTCTATGTACAGTCACCTGCATTTAATATCTGCCACAGCAAAAATATCTGACACGTCCTACTGGCCTAGAAATAGAATCTTATCTAATATTTATGACGACCGAATAGCTCAGTGGTTGGAGTAACTGGCTGCGAAGCTTGAGGTCCCGGGTTCGATCCTCGGTCGAGGCAGATATTTGTGTGATACGTATTTAAGTATGTTTATCCATTGCCCAGTACCTATAACACAAACTGTGCTTACTTTGGGACTAGGTCAATTATTGGTGTAAAGTGTCTCGTGATATTTATTATTTATTTATTTATGCACACTTTGTTGCATCAGATACTGGTGCTAGTGAATGTACGACCTTTGTATTTGTAGAACTTACCGTGGTGAGTACAGTGGCTTCACAACTGGGCTGGTACTTGTCTATTTCACTACGAGAGCGACGCAGCAGCTTCTCTCTGTCCTGCTTGTGTTTCCTGTCGGCACCTTTCAGCTTGAACACCTGCAACAAATAATTAATTGAAGCGTTTCTATTATCCTTCCATTTCTTCCGTGTATGTCGTAAGAGGCGACAAAGGATATAGGTTAAGGTATACCGCAGGCGACAGGCTAGCAACCTGTCACTATTGTAGCGACTCCTAGCGCCATCTAGTGAACAACAATAGAAACCATGTTCTACATCTCGCTATCGAAGTTTCTCAACGCGGTCGCATATATACAAGCTCCGACGCTCTTCCTTCGGACTGCGGTCCCCAGGCATAACACCTGCCTGGAGAGAGATCTCTCTATTGGGGCTCCCCCCCACACTATTGTACCGTTTATGTCAAATTTAAAACTTAAAATTGCTAAAAGTGGCTCCGAAGCCGTATCATTTCGTGTGCTCTGCCTACCCCATTTGGGAATACAGGCGTGATGTATTGATTTTTGTGCGTGTTTGTGTTTCTATTATCTGTTATAGAACAGACAGTCTATCTGTTACAGTTACTGTAACACCCTATAACTAGGATTGAAAAAATGTAACATAAAATAAGATATGTGCAAGAAAAGCGAAATATTGTGTTTAAATACTTGACAAGCCCCAATATTATTCTTCATCATCATCATCATCATCATCATCATGTCAGCCGAAAGACGTCCACTGCTGGACATAGGCCTCCCCCAAGGCTCTCCACTCAGACCGGTCTTGTGCTTTCCGTATCCACCGCGATCCCGCGATCTTAACCAGGTCGTCGCTCCACCTTGTTGGAGGCCTACCGACAGCTCCCAAGCCAGTATTATTACGGGATTTTATTTATAATTTTAATGGATCATGCGCATTTACGTTCTATGGGCGTTTGTCATGTGTCAAATGTTCCAAGTTAGACCTAACGAACTATAGCATAGATTATTTAACAGAAGGGTGTTGACTATTTTTGGACTCTTTGTTGTTTCGCAGACATAAGGTAAAAATTTACATAAACATTCTCCGCAGTATACTCTTAAATTTTACCGAATTAGATTTTGCATATCAATGGAAAATTTAATGATTTTTTTAGCGTTAAGTCAGTGATAATACGGCGTTCAGATAATGTAAGTAGACTCCTTAATAAGTATTATTTATAAGTATTTTTGTATCCTCACGTATAATATTGGCAGGAGTAGGATAGTAAGATTAGTCAGTGCCGGATTTAAGACTATTTGATACCCTAACCAATCCACGCCTGGTTGGTCAGTTGTTCTTAAAACAACCTCAATGAAAACCATGATCAAAATTTTGGGAATTCCCAGGGGATTTTTGTATAATCCCGGAATTTCAATTGTAACCACCAGATCGAATAGTTTAAGCATGCGAAGCCGCGGGTAAACTGTAGACCGACTAGTATATTATAAAGGTGCAACCCCACCTTGATCTGGCAGGCGGCGGCGTGCAGCCGGGTGGTGTCGTCGTTGGCGAGGTACGTCTCCACCTGTATACGGAACGGCACGCCCTTCTCGCCGCCGTGCTTCTTGGCCGTGAACTCAGTAGATATGCAGTTCACCTGGACAAAAAATTAACATCAAAAGTTAGTAACGAAATATGAGATGTAATGGTGGATGAACGATGACAGCGCGAATTCTATTTCTGTTTTTATTTTTATTATTATTATTCTTATCCATGTCACTTCACGTCATGTAATGTCACGAATAAATCGTCCCCTTACAACCAGAATCGCTTATCTGCATGAAATGTAGTTTCGAGAAAAACGCATTTAAAGGTTTGCATGGTCTTAAAACCTATAAAAGCTAGTTATACTAAAAACATCTTTGTGTTTCTATTTAGATAATTTATCCCTTAATAGGATAGGGCTATGTTATTTACTCTATACTCGCGCCGAGTAGGTTAAAATAGGGCTTTTCTTCAAAAGGTACTGCAGATAAGCGATTTTGCCTGTAAACACGTTTTTTTTTTATCTTCTAAACTAGCAAGTTTACGCAGATATATTGGATAAACTATCATTTTAAGTCCATAATTGAAGCAATCTTTGCCGAATACAGTGTTGAAATGCTTACATGTTTTATACAATTTAAGTTTTTAGTTAAGTCTCAGCGCAAATAAGAGGTATTGGCTGTAAACAAATCGGAATTTACCTCTTAAGCGCGCTTAAAAGTGCAAAATATTTCTAAGATGTTTTGACTCTAGGCTTTTTTTCTGTTTTTCTAGCTTATATGCAATGTAGCATTATTCTGTTCTGTTCTTATCATTCAAAGACATATAACTTGTATTTTTCGAAAGAGTTCCATCAATCTATTTCAAGAAATAGGTACCAAATAGCCCAAAAATATAAATAAATGAAAACTAGCGAGCTAAAGTCTTAAATATAGTAGTATATTTCTAGTATATGTGAGATATATTACGTTATTTCTTTAATATCATATGTGCTGCTTAATACATTCAATTATGGAACTTTTGATTACATGCATACACCAAAAAACATATGTTATTCAAACATTTTAATAAAAAGGCACTTAGCGTCTCAAGGCTCAAAGTAACCACTCAAACAGTCATGAAAAAGGAACCGTAATGGTAATAACAATCAGTCTTCTTCTTCATCAAAACGATATCGAGCATGGATATTCAGGTTTCGATGAACTAAATAGAAAAACATAGGTATAACCAGATCCAGCAGACCGTCGAAATGAACCGCGAGTGTCATTTAGATACCTACTATTTACTACTTCGTATCGTAGGTACGTCGTATCAATGAATAGCTTATCACGGCATAAAACATTTACGTTGTCACACATTTTCATTGTTCTTGGCTTAATATTTGTAAAGGTAATATTTTTATCAATTACGACATGTCGTCTGACTTTTTGAGTTTTGATACCAGGTCTGTAACTTTGCAAACCAACCGTCGAACAAGACAAGGCAACAGAAAATCGAATCCAAACTCTGTTGAACCTCTTTCAGAGGAATTTAAACTACCTGCATTAAAAAGCTATACACTAATCCATTGCCAATAAGCGCAGCTAAAAAAATAAAGATTTAATGACTTTTTACAAAAAAAAATGTTAGACCGGAGATTCACCATGGCTGGTTGCACTGGCCTGTGATGAAGACGTTATTGAGCGTGTGCCGGACGTAGTCACAGCTGAGACAAGCAGTGATGAAAAATAACCTTAATGGTAATAATCATCAGTCTTCTTCTTCATCACTGCTTGTCTTAGCTGTGGCTACTCAAACCAGCCATGGATAATTAATATTACCTAAGCCAAGAACAATGAAAATGTGCGACTATGTAAATGTTTTATGCCGTGATAAGCTTTTCATTGATACGACGTACCTACGATACGAAGTAGTAAAAATAAGTAGGTTATCTAAATGACAATCACGGTTCATTTTGACGGTCTGTTGGATCTGGTTATATGTTTTTCTATAGCCGCGTATCCATTAGAGCAGCCTCAGGCCGAGCACCGCGAGCCGAGCCATATTTTGTCGGTTTTTTGGCCGTGCTCAAAGGAGCCTCAGTCTGAGCTGTGCCTTTGGCAGCGTCTCCACTTGCGCTCGGCCCGAGGCTGCCTCTAGTGGATACGCGGCTTATTTAGTTCATCGAAACCTGAATATCCATGCTCCTTATCGTCACCTGAAAGAAAAACACTGTTAAATTACGGTAAGTGAATCGCTGTTATACATAGATTTGTTCACTCACGAAGGCGCGCCCCTTCACAGCTAATTATTAATGTACACGAGAAAACCTCTTAAGTACTTACACATTGTCTTAGTCTTAGTGTGCGTGACTGACGGTACGCTTGCGACTGAAGCCATGAGGACAAATTCGAGCTACGCACTCATAGACTTGTCGTACGGATACGTTTAGGTACAATTACAATTATAGAATGTGGAGGGGCAGACTTTCGTTAGTGAACAGATCTATAATTACTTAAATAAGTTTTTAAAAATTACTTATGAATCGTGCTTTCAAGCGTGTACGAACCGACTAAGCTAGCCTACACAAAGTGCACACTACTTTGCAATACAGCGCGAAACGTCTAAGCGATACTTAAGCGATTTTGGCTGTAGCGCTTCTTATGGTCGAAGCAAACATTGTTACAAGCAATATCGCCTATATTATATTTAGTTTGTTTTCGCTGTTGCAATAATTGAAATATAAAGTAATGCTCAACAGGCGAAACCTACTAACATTATTTTAGCACTTTTAGGCAGTACTCAAATTGCATTTTTATTGAAATCTTAACATTCCAAAATAGCTTGTTTGACATTAAAATATTTTTGCTGTTGTAAAATATAAATAAATGCTGTTTAACCGACGCGTAGTTGTTTTTGGCTGTTGATTTTCTTAAAAATCGGCTTTAAGTGAGCTTAAGAAAAACGTAACTCGGTATTGGAGTATCGTACAGTAAAACGGGTTTCAACAGCATGTAGATCTTGGAAAGTACATTCTAACGATATATTTAACTCCGTTTTGCCCAAAAGTGACTTTAAGCGATTCTGGTTGTAAGGGGACGAAATGTATTTTCTTTCTTTCTTTTCTTTCTTTCTTTTCTTTCTTTAGTACAGAAAGGACTGGGCAGGTCATGTCTGCCTGATGCTTCCCGATCGTTGAGCCAAAATCACCACTGATTGGGTTCCAAGCGAGGGGCACCGGAGCAGAGGCCTAAAAGAAGGTTGCCGGACGATTTGGAGCGATTCCAGCCGGACTGGCAAGATTTTGCCGAAGCCAGAAACGAATGGAAAGAGAAAGGGGAGGCCTTTGCCCAGCAGTGGGACAGTGTATAGGCTATTAAAAAAAATTATAGGGTAGAAATCTACTAAAAGTTAGGGGTTGTGACTAGGGATTGCAGTACCGGTACTGAAACCGAATTTGTATTTCCCGGTACTGGATCTACTCCAGTACCGGGAAATACCGGGAAATTCGATACTTTCGGTACTAGAGGAAAAATGTGTTAAATGCTTGTTATGCGTTAAATAAAACGTTAAAAATAGTTTTATAGAAGTTTAATAAATAAAATATGAATCACTGAAATTACCCTCCCTCTGTAACTCAATTATTGAGCATCTTCAACCCTTGCTTGACTCAAAGCGCGAAGCTGCCCTTAGACACGGTACTTATGCATCCCAATCCCGATACCGGAATAGCGCTTTGCAATAGCAAAGCATAGTTTTTGGGTGAGCTACGCGGGTTTATTTCTAATTAGAATAATTTTGTGAATATTTTGCAATATCTGAAATGAATTATGGCAAATATGCGTTCCGGGGCAATGAATGTCTGTGTTTTGAGACAGTTTTGTCTTTCGGAAACCTTTGTCCTCCCTTTTTTCCGAACAAAACGGGGACTATGCAACACTGTGGCATGCTCGATATTTTTATGGTACGGTATTAAATATGATTTTAATCTAAACTTTGTTTTCACGCCCGTAATAACAGACTTTGAAAGCCATACTTAAAAACCTCACGCAACAGTGCGCCATCTAGTGAGACAAAAAACGATAGCCCTCATTAAGTTGAATAACCCAAGGCCAACTGTTGCCTTACCTTGATGTAAACGCCGACGTCTTTGGTGGGGTCCCAGTACACGTGCAAAGCGTTGAGCCCCGCCGGCTGTTGGACGTGGGTCACGCCGTAAGACAGGGGCACGTCCAGCTGTGGGCAACAGAAATACATGTTAGACTCAGTCACTGAACATATAATAGTACTAACGTACAGAATGGCCACGCTCCGCCCCGCCCCGCACCGGTTCGAGTTACCCCACGCCTCAACACAGATTGCAGGAAAACCGCAGGAAAGCAGATAAGGACAGAAAAAAGAGTAAAGAAATCATCATCAACATCCCAGCCTATATACGTCCCACTGCTGGGCACAGGCCTCCTCTCAGAATGAAAAAGCCGTGGTGGTCGAGTGGTTTGACCGTGGTTGGATCGTGGGTTCAATTCAAACCAGTTTCGAAATTCATGTGCGAAATTACATTAGAAATTTACCACGAGTTTTACGGTGAAGGAAAACATCGTGAGAAAACCTGCTCAAACCTGCGAAGCAATTTAATGGCGTGTGTGAAGTTCCCAATCCGCACTGGGCCCGCGTGGGAGTAAAAAATACCATAAACAGATAAAATATCGTATCCCATATAGTTGGGAACACACACAACCTGCTTCAAGGTATATTTTAGCCAATTCTACTATCGGTTCTGATGGGTAAATGCCATTAACGGGACTTATCACGACAAATAGTTATTTTCGACGTTTCGACCACATTGCAGTGGCCGTGGTCACGAGTAGACCGAAGCGTAGGTTGGTCATGTTTGTTTAGCAGCGCGAGTCCTTCAAACTACCCGCACTAGATCACTACTACCGGCACTCGTTTCTTGAACTACTCGTCACTCGGTTCTGACTGAAGACAACATATGGAAACAGATTTTTTTTTACTGAGTCACACGGCGGCCACGCTGTACAAAATACGCGTTCTTGAATCTACATAGGCACGACGACGTCTGTACACGCGTCAATGTGTGCGTAAGACACACAGGGCTGACTATCGTAAAACCCTAGTACTATATGTAGGTTTTTTTTTTATGGTATAGGGGGCAAACGAGATAGATAGATAGATAGAAACTTTAATCCTCATAACAAAATAACATGGCTCTATACACGTTTTTGATAAAAACAAAGGAATAAACGTTAAGAAGAAAAAACACGTTAACAATCATACAGAGAACAAAAAGATACAAAACAGATATAGAGAAACCACATTGTAATACAGGGAGCCATGTTATGTAATGAAGATAAGGCGCTGACTCAGCATAATGCCGCGGCAAACAAGCCGTAGCGCTGGTACCATCACGCTTACCACCGTTAATCTTAAATGTAATCGTTAATCTTACCAATAGACAACGATATCACCGCCATGTCCGATACACTGGTTTAACAATTATTAAACTTTGAGGATCAATAAGTGATATAAATTTGTTTCTTGAAAATATTACAAAACACAAGTAGCTTAGTTTTGTGAGTAGAATTGAACCTTGAATTGGAAGCCCCATGGTCAGAGACACGCGATATTATATGACATGTCATGTTCTTGTGTCATCATCCCAGCCTATATACTTCCCACTGCTGGGCACAGGCCTCCTCTCAGAATGAGAGGGCTTGGGCAGTAGTTCCCACGCGGGCCCAGTGCGGATTGGGAACTTCACACACACCGTTGAATTGCTTCGCAGGTTTGTGCAGGTTTCCTCACGACGTTTTCCTTCACCGTAGAGCTCGTGGTGAATTTAAAATGAAATTCCGCACATGAATTTCGAAAAACACAGAGGTGCGAGCCGGGGTTTGAACCCGCGATCCTCTGCTTGAGAGGCCATAGGTCAAACCACTCTGCCACCACGGCTTCATGTTCTTGTGTGCGTGACCTCAATTCTGGTGGCAGTACCTATCTACATATACTATGCATGTAGAGTAGATTGCATGCTAGACAAGTGTCCCTCTCACCTCGACGATGCGCTCCCTGGGGCGGCCGGCGTGCCACTGCGCGATCTGTTCCCGCTCCATATACTGCAATCGGCGCTCGTGGAAACAAATCTTGATCACGCTCTACAACAAACAAAGCTTTATGAAATACAAATAGAATAGTAGATTGTACAACAAGAGCATAAAACGAGCCATTTTACCCGAGACGTTCAAATAGCCAACCGAGCCGGTACGGCGAGGGTGGATAGACACGTTGAGGGAAAATGGGTTTAATGCTCGAGTTTTACATTTCGCTTTTCACTTCGATGGCGAGGAAATGAAATAGCAACAGTGGAAACAATTGTTCAATTTAGTATTTACCTTTCTTTGTTCACTTGCATTATTATTATAATTATAAATTCTGGTTTTATTGATCTATTTTGATTGATTTTTAGTTTTTATATAAATTAAAAATTATTAAAAATATATATGTAGAGATTTACCTGATTACCTTGGTATTAGATCTGGTGTAAATCAAGAATAGAAAAATGTGCGACTGGAAATTTAGCTAGGGTTTATGGCCATTTATTGTTCAAATATACGTTTGAAATAAATTCATACTAATAAAACATTACAAACTTTATTCGTTGCAGTATAAACTTTTGAAAACACACTAAAAATATTGTTTTAATACTACAACTTTTTATATATTACTTCAAATGTCAAGTGGCCAAAAATGGTTTTAAGGTGGCCAAAGCCGGTACTGTCTGGACTGTTGTGCGGCTGCGCATTTAAGTCGTTGCGTGTAGCCGGGCCCTAACGTTCTTAGGTCTTTTTTTTTATTCGACTGGATGGCAAACGAGCAAGTGGGTCTCCTGATGGTAACAGATCACCACCGCCCATAAACACCTGCAGCACCAGGGGGATTGCAGATGCGTTGCCAACCTAGAGGCCTAAGATGGGATACCTCAAGTGCCAGTAATTTCACCGGTTGTCTTACTCTCCACGCCGAAACACAACAGTGCAAGCAGCTGCTGCTTCACGGCAGGATTAGCGAGCAAGATGGCGGTGGTAGCAATCTGCTCGTAGCCCGATCCCATTTCTGGTCCTCTTATCTCACCTTGAGTACTTTCCCCTTGTAATGAGACAGGTCTCCCAGCTTCTTCAGCTTGATCTCATAAGGCTGTCCCTGGTTGAGGTAAGTCAGTGATTCCTCGTTGATCTTGGTAGCGATCGAAGTGGCCGCTGCGAGGACGTATTGGAACCTAGGAAGGAATAGGGCATATTAGGCAAAGCTCTGTGCAGGGGGCGACACTAGCGCAAACAGTAAAGAAACCGCCATGACAACGTCAGTTCTCTTTATATTTCGTCGCCATGACGGATCATGACCAAAGAGTATTAATACCTATAGAAATCATGACATATTTATGAGTATCAAAATCAATTATATTTACATCGATAGTAGCAGTAGAGCTATATTTCCAAAAAAATAATTGAAATAATATGATATTTATGGCATTTAAGAGAAGTCTCTTCGTTCCATTCTCCATACAAACGTAGTTCCGGTCTCATTTGAAAACTTGGCAAGAGAAATAGATGAAATTTTGTAAGTATGGACTAGACGTAATTATTTATGCCTGTGGTTTTTCAGATTTTCATATAAATGTGTAATATCAGAATTACAGGAGCTCAAAAGTCGACAAAAATATATGTCGACTTTGCACGAGAATTACAGACTAATAAAGCATTTTTACAAAAATCGAAAAACCACAGGCATAGAAAATATAATGAATATCTTGATTGTAAAATATCATTGATTTCTGTGCTATAGGTACTTTTCGTATAATATGAGGACAACGAAACCCAAAATTCAACCGCCCAAATCTTGAAAAGTCTACAGCTATCTCGATATAAATTACGGACGTCGTTGCGGAAGGCATGGGGGGGACGGCTGCGAGCGCTTATGTCACGAGCGATAAAGACAGCAATATCCCAAACGAATACCTAACGCGGCCGCGCGGCCGGCAGGGAAACTTCTCTTAAGGTACTCAAAAAACTGTATACGGTTTTGTGCTAGTGCTGCACTCAGACGGGATAAAATTGCAGTAATATTCCCTATTGTTCATGAATAGACAATCGTGTATTTAAGATCGAGTTATCATGGCAATAGATCGAACATTGACACATATCAAGTGAATAATGTTTTTACATCGTATTTTGTTAGATAAGTTAGTATTTAGTTACTAACTAGTAGGTATTTATCTTGATTTCTCAATTAGCATCAGTAAACTTCAGTAAGGTAGTTAGATGGGTCAAACAACTATTTTACCGACACTTTAGGCGTCTCCTGCGTTACCAAAATTGTCTGTGGCGTTACCAAAAAATAGTACTTCCAACAAGATATTTCACGGTTTAATAGGTTGAACTTACATAGGATGGCATGTATTCATGTACACCATCTATTAAATTACAGAAAAAACATGGTTACTTACAAAAATCTGCAATTGTTTGAAAAATGTCGCGGACAGATTAGTGTCGGTAAAAAAGTTAATTGGCCCAGATAGTAAGATAAATACGAACTTATCCGATAAAACACGATGGCAGTGGCGTAGCTGGGTGAAAAAGGGCCCGGTGCATAGAGAAAGAACCGGTACCTCACCCCCTCTTTCCTTACTTTCATTTTCTTTTGAATTTATATTGGCCTTCAAAACATTTAACAACATTTAAAAAAATTGCTCGAGCCTGCTCACAAGTTTTTTTTTCTCTTTTTATTTTAGGGTCTTCTCTTGTCAAAGCTTAGGTTAGAGGGCCAATGAGGTCATGCGCCCTGGTGCACTGCACCACCTGGCCATACAGCTACGCCACTGTCCGATGGCAAAACGTTATTCAATACATCTGAACATGGTGTTAAATGAATGTTCGATAATTTAACCCACATTAAGGTTATTACTTAGTAATTAATTAATAATACGATACAAATGGAAAAACATTGAAATTTGAAAAAAAAAATGTACGGAGCTAAAGTCTTCTTGTGACATAATTTCCACACAAAAACATATTTTTTTCCGAAATAAAATGTTTTTCAACTCGTATCGCATTAGTAATCAGTAGCCTTAATGTGGGTTCATTTATCGTACAGGATTTTTTAAGCACCATGTATACGATAAAACAGTTAAAAAATGCATTTTAAAATGAGTGCACCCTGAGTCAATGATGGTTTCAGCGGGGCAACTAAGAAATTCGAAAATTGAAGTTCGTGTCGTTCCGTCCCTCAGACACTTATACTATTTAATACGAGAGTGAGAGGGACGCTACGATACGAACTTCGATTTTCGAATTTCGGAGTACGCCCTCTGTGACAGGCTAGTTGACACTAGTGTCGTGAGCGTGAGGTCCGTTTGATATCTTTGACAATTGCGACACGTTAAGTTTGTGTTTTTAATAAATACGCAAGCAAACTGGGCCAGTACGACGAAGTGTAATAGAGCGTTTTAATAAAAAAAAGTATACCCTTCCTTTTTTTCATTTTTTGTAAAAAAAAATATGGTTTTCCTACTCAGAATCAAGAGCACAATCGATTCCGATCGTTTAAAAAAATGTCCCCATGCTTTCATACAAAATTTTATGAGTCAGTTTTGTCCAATCACGTGTTTGTTTTGTGAAATCGAATGTGCTCTTGATTCAGAGTAGGAAAAAGCATATTTTTCGCAAAATTAAAAAATAATGAAAGGGTACACTTTTTTTTTAAAACGCCCAATATTCAAAATTCGTATATTGCCGTCCCGCTGACGCTAATATTATTTAATGCGAGAATGAGAGGGATGGTACGATGCGAACTTCGATTTTCGAATTTCGTAGTAGCCCATCTGTAAAGTCAAACGGACCTCTCGACACTAACGCCATCTAGCGACATTTCATCTGTCAACAAACCCTCATACCAATTAGTCTCATTTCGAAAATAAGCTTTGTATTTAAAAAAAAATCGCTGGATATACAGGGTGTAACAAATAGGTTGGATCTTGATAAGCCACGGCGGATTCCGATCGAGGTTGTGGTGATTTAGTGAAATTTACAAGCATATGGTAAAAAATAGTAATTTCTGTATATGTCGGTTTCAAACACGTTCGAAATATGATACGCGTTTTCTCAATTGGGTAGTTTCTTGGGTAAATATATATATTATTGTAATTAGTCCATCACTTAAATTTTCAGAAAATATTGGACACGAATTTGTTCTTCTGTCAATCAAACAAATAAATTTTGTTAAAAATTACATTTTTAATACAAGCTTTTTTGCTGACTCTACTTTTTGTTGACTGTACTTGCATTGTCATCCAAGCTACATTTCCGTACCAAATTTCAAGCCGATGCCATTCACCGTTGAGGAGTTCCGTTATGCAAAGACGATCCAGGCCGGTCTGCCAGGATTTCACTACCAGATTATTGTATTGTCACCAGATTTACACAAGTATGCCAAATAACAAGTCAATCGGACCTCTGGAAGTGGGTCAAATTTAGCTTCCAAGATTTGACCCAAATAAATAAAATAAACAGGGCAAGTAAAAGAAAACTTGTAATAAAAATGGCGAAAATCAAGCGCGCTAAGTTTGGAAACGAGCGCCCAAGACTTCAATGCTAAAAAGTGTCACGCGTAACTATAACTAGGCTATATCTTCATAATTTTTTGTTTAGTAATAAGCATCTTTATTGTACAAAAGGAAATACAATATGTTACAAACAGAAAATTACGTGTCCAATATTCCCTTGTAATCAACTGACGGACTGAACAGAATTATTTAGGACTAGACTAATGTTGAAAGGGTCATCCCCCTTCGGCCACTTTGGAAACCAAAGGTTCGAAACCAGTTTAGAAAACAGAATTATTTTTATTTTTCGGAAACCTGGTTTCGAATGAAAAAAAGAAATCTGTTTTCTAAACTGGTTACCCATAAAGAACGTAGAATCTTCTTTTGAAACTCATTCACAAATTTCAATTTCACAATTTTAATCGACACAGAAACATAGGTAAGTTTAGTTTATGTTATTTATTTATTTTTATTCGACTGGATGGCAAACGAGCAAGTGGGTCACTTGATGGTAAGAGATTACCACCGCCCATAGACACCTGCAACACCAGGGGATTGCAGATGCGTTGCCAACCTAGAGGCCTAAGATGGGATACCTAAAGTGCCAGTAATTTCACCAAAGGGCCAAAACTACACAAAAGTAGGAGCTCCGCTCAAACACCGTGTCTGTGTCGATTCTGATTGAAAAAAAAAAACACTACTGCGAAAATAAGCTTCAGCAAAAAACCAGAAGTCGATCCCTGATCCTAGTTTCGTGCAAGAACAAAAAGTGTTCGTTCGTAACTGGTTCCGTATAAGAACAAAATATACTCAGCTGCACAAAATTTGGCCCATCCTTCATACAAAATTACCGATTCTGCATACATTTGAGGGCCAGATTTTTGCCGCTCAGTATAGTTTTCGTTCGCAACCGGTTTCGAACAAGACCGAAAGTTATCTTCCGCAACAGGTTACAAAACTCCGGTTACGTACGCGGCCGAAGGGGTTTGCATCGCCCGTCAGTTTATGCCGACCACCCTCCCAGCTACACCCTGTATACGTAAACGCTATATACTTGGTAAAATACATGTGGGCCCCGTTAAAGCAGCCGTCCCACTGCGTGGCCCTGCCGCAGCAATACTCAACCGTACCCATCGAACTGAAATATAAAACCACTTATCATCTACACAATTTTGTCGTCTTCTTGTAAGGCACTTTGACAGAACCCACATTTCAACAATGGATATAGAAATAGTTATTATCACACCTCTCCTTCAGAAAAGTAACTTTGGACTAACTTTTGGACAGGAGTGGGCAAGTGTGGGCAGGTGTGGGCTCACCTGGTGTCGTCTTTGAAGCTGGTTTCCTGACGCTGCTGCAGCGGTGAGTGCAAGAAGCCGTCCAGCGAACTGACCGGCGAGCACATCAAGAGACCCGCGTCTGTACAAAATTAATAAAATGTGACAATCCATATCAAAAGAAGATGAATGAAAAATTACCTCGCCTGTGCGGCCTACAGGCGAGAGCAGCGAGTGTATCGTAGGTTCTTTCTGTACTATATAAACTACTTGCATTTACCCTCGGTTTTGCTCATTGTAACAATTAGATCTGTCATTTGAAAGAAAATTCTGGGATCTCGTAACATTCCTGTGGGAAGTAAAGAATTTTCCAGAATAAAAACTATCCTATGCCATGTTTATATTCGTAACTAGTTTTCCGCGGATCCGCACGCGTAAACTATTCGATCTGGTAGTTACAATTGAAATTCCGGGATTTTACAAAATTCCCGCGGGAAATCCCAAAATTTATATCGTAATCTTCATTGAGGTGTTGTGTTAAGAACAACTATCCCGTGGGAATATTGGAATAAAAGTAGCCTATGTGTTATTTCAGACATCCAGCTATCTACATACCAAATTTCATGACTTTAAGCCCAGCGTAATCTGGCGCGCGGCAATGAATGGGTAAAGAGCTTTACAGACTGCAATGCAGGATAATGAATAGATTTCTTTTTCCCTGAATGGCAACACAGGCATAGATAAAAGATCGCTCGTTTTTGGCTCAAAATTCGAACTTGTGATTTTATATTTTCGCGATTCCCAAGGTCAAAGAATAGAATTGCTTTAAAATTCCAGAGAAATAATGCGTTGTTTGGGAGAAACGTGTCAAAATGGTGTTGTAGAGCGCCATCCTGCTCTGTCTCGTTTTTTTCCCGTTCTGGCGGTTCACTTTTATATTATAGATATTAGTAGGCTAGGATAGGATCAGATTAGGTCTACTTCTATAGCTACTGTACTAACTCTTGTTGTCCATTGCCGGAGGAGAGTGGTAGCCGTTCATGGACATCATACTGGACTGCAGTGTCGGCTGGCATTGCATGCTCTCGGGGCTGTTTGCTGCAACACAACACCAAAGAGCAAGTTAATTAGGCAGTTTCCTCGGCAAAACAAAAATCTGTTTAGTCCGTCAGTTTTAGCCTGCGTTCCCATCAGAGATGTGCGAGGATGTGTTGCGAGGCGTTATGCCCCTTAAGAGCGTTTATACCTGCTGAGCTGGCAACGTTGCATTTTTGTTAGTTCTTCTCGATTATTCCATAAAAATTGAATGAAAATTAAAAATGTTTTCTGATAGAACACCTTAATATATAAGTGAATGTGTCTACTCCAATAATTATTCGAGATAAACTTTTATATTCCTTAAAAACGAATTAATGTTTATTACCGGTTTTTAAAGAAAATAAAAGTCTATAACGAATAATTATTGGAGTAGACACATTAACTTATATATTAAGAAGTGTTCTATCAGACAACATTATTAATTTTCATTCAATCTTTATGGAATAATCGAGAAAAGCTAACAAAAAGGCAACGTTGCCAGCTCAGCAGGAATAAACGCTCTTAACCGGGTTCTGCCTTTTAGCAGAATTATTGTTTGCCAACTGTTTGTTTCCCAACTCTCAATTTTCTCCGAACTGAATTTTTTTTCCACTATATTTCCTTATGCTTGTATAGAACACAGTACGTTAGGTTAGGTTTGTTTTATGAGTTACGAAAAAAAAACATGGTTTCATAGAAAATCGTGAGTTGGGAAATGAAACAGTATGGCAAATGAAACAGTTGGGAAAAGGCAGAGAACCCGCTTTAACACTTCCACCCCTGGAGCATATTATAGCTCTAACACATCTCTCTGGACGGCCAATGAAGACGAAGCCAGAGCTGAAAGTCCTAAGGGTCCTCTTGGGTTTCCACTCCGGCCGATGAAGGCACACCGGAGACGAGGACCCTGACCGACTCTCGGGAGATCCCGGGTCAGTGGGGTCGTCACTCCTCAACAGCACGCCACAATTATTATCAACTAGAGTTTACCCGCGGCTTCGCACGCGTAAACTATTCGATCTGGTACAATTGAAATTCCGGGATTCTACAAAATTCCCCTGGGAATTCCCAAAATTTATATCGTGGAGGATGAAGACATTGAGGTTGTGTTAAGAACCACTGTCCAAAATTTCAAATCTAAACCCAGCGGTTGAGATTTCAAGATTTTATCCCCATCCCGTGGGAATATCGGGATCAAAAGTAGCCTATGCGTTATTCCAGATGTGCAGCTACCTACATACCAAATTTCATGACTCTAAGCCCAGCGGTTGTTATTTCGAGATTTTATCCCTATCCCTTGGCAATATCGGGATCAAAAGTAGCCTATGTGTTATTCCAGATGTCCAGCTGTTTTACCGTGAAAGAGTAACAAACACACACACACACACAAACTTTCGCATTTATAATATTAGTAGGATTTTATAAACCGAGGCATTCGTTTCTCCCAACAAAGCTACAAAGCAATCATTCGCCGGGTCCGCGTGGCAAGTGCAGGCCAAATCTCTCAATCTGAGTGGATGTGCCCACTTGCCCAGCCCAGCAGAAGGACTCTAATAGGTGGGAGCTGATGAGACTTACAGTGAGGCGGCATGGAAGCGTTCTGATGCGGCGGTGAAGAGTGGCACTCCTCCATGCCGTCACGATTGACACCGTCCACCACCATCTCCGTCATCTACGGAACAAATTGTTTTATTATCAACTAGCTTCGACCAGCCACTTTGCACGCAGAACCCATTAAATCTAGTAGTTGAATTGAAAACAAAACAAGTTTTTTGTTATTGTATTTTAAGAGTCAGTATATTTTTCGGTGTTGAATAAAGTTATGTCCATGTGAATTCCGGGATTTCGAAAAACGTCCCCTGGGAATTAATTAAAATGACATGGCACATTTCAATAAAGTTGCATAAAAAACACCCGCGCCCGTGCCCGTTTGTGGGCTCGCGTCTGCCTGCAGATCACCTGTCTTTGGCTCGTCTCATGTCTGTAAGCAGATCCCCTATCTGTGTATCGGCTGTCTCTCTGTCGTCTTGCATCTGACTGCGGTATCGCTGCAGCTCTATCTATCTGCGAGCTCGCGTCTACCTGCAGTTCACCTGTCTCTATTGTCTCACGCTTGGCAGCAGCTCACCCGTCAGCGGATCATATGTCTCTCCGTCGTCTTGCATCTAACTGGGGTCACCATCACTGCAGCTTTCCTATTTTCTATCTGTAGGCTTAGCCTGCCTGCAATACACCTGCCTGTCTATCACTTCACGCCTGTCAGCAGCTCACCTGTCTGTGTATCGTCTCGCATCTGACTGCAATCACCATCTCTGCAGCTCTATGTATCAGTGGGCTCGTGTCTGCAGTCTATCTGTCTGCCTGTCTACCGCCTGACGCCTGTCAGTAGCTCACCTGTCTGTGTATCGTCTAGCAATCTCGCTATTTGTCAGTGGGCTCGCACCTGCTTGCAGTTAACCTGTGTATCGTCTCACGCCTGTCAGCAGCTCACCTGTCTGTCAGGCAGACGGCGCGGCGGCCAGGCGCGGCGCGGCGGGGACAGCACGGTGCCCGTCGGGGACGGCGCCTCCTGCTTGAAGCCAGCAAGCGATGGCAGCGATAGCAGCGCCTCGCTGGAAAGAATACAGGTTACACATTAGTATGGTTTCATGCCGCATTCTTTTTAACAGAGGTTTTTAAAAAGGTGGTAAATTTTTTGGCATTTATGGGTGTTCGTTATAGCCTAAATTTAATAAAGATATTTAGACTTTGACGTTGAGTCGCCCAAGTGCGAGTCAGACTCACGAATGGAGGGTTCCGTGCAGAATTGTAGTTATTAAAAATATACGTTATCAAACGGCTGTATCTATGTACAAATCCATTTTATGCAAAATGTATACAGTGGGAAGTCATTTTGTATTGGTTCTTTGGGACACCTCTTAATATTATAAGTTGCATTAGTTTTTTAAGTTTTATTTGTTTTATTGTTTGTTGTTGTAGCAGAAACACACACAGACACGAACGTTCATTTTGAGATACAGTCCTGTAATAGACAGACCAACGGATGAACAGTGCAGGTAGGTACAGTGGAGTAAGCCCAAACTCAATTTTAATAATAAAAGGATTGGTATTTTGTTTTTTTTTTTTTGTACATATACAAAAGGAAACTTACTTCATGGACAGCTCGCCGGGCAAGTCCAGATCGAGGTCGTTGACCTGCCAGGCCGGCGAAAGGTGCGAGGAGGACGAACTGGCCCCGCTTCCACCCATATCGCCAGCAGTTGCTGGAATCAGGGAACGATGTGTTAGAACTGTGTCATGACCACAAAAAAACTCAACTTTAAATAAACGCAATTTTCGCCAAGTGCTATGCGGGGCTACTCCAAAATTCGAAGTTTGTGTCGTTCCGTCCCTCTGACACTTATACCATTTAATACGAGAGTGAGAGGGGCGGTACGATAAGAACTTCGACTTTCGAATTTCGGAGTAGGCCCTCAGCACTTTGTTCGGTGCATCAATCGAAGATTAGCGTTAGTTTAATTTTGTCCAAATTCATAAACGCACATAAGCATTGACAGTGTTTCATAGTAATACAGTAACAATGTATGCCGCGCCCGGCTTTAGCACTTGATCAAGGTAGAGCAAGAGCAAGATTAAATGATATTGTAACGGATAACTCACGTCTTAAACCGAGTTTAGCTCGTCATGTTTCGGGCTATTTGCGTATTTTTAATGTTTGTCTTTTGGAACTGTATTCTTAGGACACTGGAATAAGGAGGATTGTGAAATTTGGGTTGTAATGTAGACAAGTTGAAATGTGGCCATGTTAAGACATGGAAAGAAAGGGGTTACTGGATGAGTTGCGTATTTGGATGAGATATATATGAGATATATTTGGATAGGAAGTCGATGAGATACGAAAGGGTATGAGATATGATTGTGGTGCGGCGTGAATGAGTTATTTTTTTACATACATACATAAAATCACGCCTCTCTCTCCCAACGGGGTAGGCAGAGACTACATCCTTCCACTTGCTACGATTCTGGCATACAACTCTCGCTTCCTCTACATTCATCAATATTTTCATGCATGCACGTCGGTTTAGAGTAGTCCTGACCCGATCTTTCTTCAGAACGTCCCCGATTTGATCGTGGTACGTTCGTCTAGGCCTTAATCTCCCAACGTTCCCATTCACGCTCGTCTTATAGATCTGCTTAGTCAATCTGTTTTCATTCATGTTCTCAACATGCCCAAACCATCCAAGCATCCCTTATTAGTTATTTTTTTGTTTAAATAATTAACAAAAACGGACTAATTTTGTTTGTTTGTTTGTTTATGCTCTTTATTGTACAAAAAGGTTACAATAAAGTGTTAAGTACAAAGGCGGACTTATCCCTGAAGGGAAATCCTGAATCCTGAATTTTATTTTTCTTGGAATCTAACCTATTGGTATTCATGATCATGCATGCATGATCTGCCTAAACGTGACTAGGCAAATCGTTAAACGGTGAGTTTTTAACGATATGGCGGATGTCCCTTAGCCATTTCATGAAATAGCGCCATTTCACGATATGCCTAGGAATTTCGTGATTTGGCGGATTTTACGATCGGCCGCCGGCATATATAATGACAAGCAGACCATTGCCCTGTAATTTAACACTTACAGCACGCACCACGTATCACCACGTATTGGTAATAAAACATAATTTTCCCTTACTAGTATAAACTAGACCACAGTATCAATGCAGTATAAGATGTCTGTCGGTTATCAGTTATCAGGCAACTTTGACCCGCGATCTGAGTGTATTGAACTGGATATATCTACTTTGCTATATTATTTAAAGTGTTTATAATAAAAAAGTTCGATGTGACATTAGTAATTTAGACTAATTTGAGTCATATAACATTTAATTTAGAGTTGATAATGCGTCTTCTTGTCCGATGTAGTTGGAACATTATCATGCCATACCATGTATTAAGATTGAATACTTATTTGTCCCGTTAATTAACTATGATAAATACAATTATACAAAACCGTGTCTTCATAATTAATATTTAGAGCATAAATTGCGTGCTTTCGTTCGATAACAAATAGTTTAATGAGTTGTTTACTAATTCTGCATCGCATTTTTATTATTATTGCGAAAACAAAATGGTTGAAGTTGCGTTCACGAACTCACCGCACCGCCCCCTCCGGAGGAGGCGACGACGCCGTCCCCCACAGAACACCACACGTGGGCGACCCCACTATTTCAACCGCTACCGGCATGTCCCGGGTAGGTTTTCTCCAATCAGACCTCAACCCGACTGAGTTTCTTGTCGTTTCTTCTCAGTCGAGACTAACGTAGTCCTTCCGAAACGACGTAGTATAAAAATCCGATTGCTTGCAACTCTCCCTTAGCGTCCAAAGTCCGAGGTCGGCTCAATAGGAGCACCCTTTGGCATGCTAAGTAAACCCACTTGCTGAGCAGCCCATCTGGTTGCTCGCCCTCTCTCCGGTAAGCTGTAAAAGCCGTCTGAGGCTAACAGCAACAGTCCATCCGAAATATTTCGAGTCGAGACTAGGTATTGCTTAATACTTAGGATGGATTTCACGACATCCGTAAGATTCGCCGGTCAGATGTGGTTTGGGTCTGCATATCATATCAACCAGCTAGTCGACAGTTTTTTTTGGCAAAATCTTTTTCACTTCTCATGCTCGTAAAGTTCGTGTTTATGCTGTATCTAGGCGACATAATATGACTTTTTATGCTCTAGTGCATAAAATAAAATCTTCGTCTAATACCAACTCAAGACAAAGGTCATCAGGGGTCAACAGCCACAAACAAAGTTTCTACATATTTTTTAATTTGTATAAAACTAAAAATCAATCAAATCAATCATAATAAATCAGTAAAATTAAAATAATGGAATTATTATAATAATGCATAAAAAATAAAAGATACATAGAAAGTGAATCATTGTTTCCACTGTTGCTATTTCATTTCCTCGCCATCGAAGTGAAAAGCAGAGTGTAAAACTCGAGCGTTAAACCCATTTTCCCCTCGACGAGTCTATCCACCTATATGCTATATGAACGCCTCGGGTAAAATGGCTCGTTTTATGCTCTCCTTGTACAATCTACTATTATCCACTTTGTTGAGAGGCGTCGAGAGCATACCGTTCGTTTACAAAAGTTAAAAAAATATGAGATGTCTGTTGTTTAGCGTTCCAAGAGCTGCAGTTCTCTTCTGGATCCGTCCCGGAGGGAAGAGCTGTGCTTAGGCGGTACACACTGAGCATCTGCCAATGATTACCCGGCTCGATGGAATATTCATTGACCAACTTCTAATAATCCGATACGAGGGGTGTAAAGTATTCTTTTACTTAACTGGCCGACTTGTTTTATAACGCACCCTTGCGTCGACCCACATATTTAGCCATATTTATAAAAACATACATAAAAAAGTCTTCAGAAAATGATCAAATTACCATAAGAATTGTACGTGACAGAAGCAAAAGCATGCGCCCCGAATTCAGCCAATCGCCTGCCTTCCCGCGCCTCCCGCGCAGCAAATTGGAGCACCGCAGCCGCGGAAACCGCGGTCACCGCAGCCGTATCCTCCACCATATCGAATAGATCCGTCGCGACGCTTGCTAGTTCCGGCGGTTGACTCTAGATGGCGCTGTTACAGTTTCGTTTTTCACCGACAGATGGCGTGACCGCTTTAGATGTTCACGTAGCGCTCTCTAGCGGAGGTGTTTGTATTTTTTATTGTTTTAGTCACTGTCACAACAAGCAGTAGTGCATTAACGTCAGTATATATGAATGTCTTAACACGTTTAATATTTTTGCGACTTTTCGTCCACTGCACCGCGTCATTTTCTCACTTGATTGTTTCTTAATTTTGTATTCTATTCACAAACAAGACGTGTCTTATGATACAAAAACACTATAACTATTTGTAACTTCTCTTTGGGTAACAAAGACAATAATTCGTCCTTATTATTTATTTCAGCCTAAGAATACAATTAATTAGTTTATATATAATCAGTATACGAAGACTGTATATTAAGTTATATTTAACAAAAGGACGTTTCCAGTACCTATTTACGTAAGTGGGCGTGATTTTTAATTCCTCCGAGTTAATCTTTCGATATTTTGCTCAAGATTTAACCTAAATTCAACTTGGATCAGTGCCCTATTTCAGGAAGCTACAAGTTACAATTTACAAGCGGTAGTCTTTGTTTAACCATATGCATTGAAAAGAGACTACCGCTTGTAAATTGTAACATGTAGGTACCTTCGTGAAATGGGCCACAGGTATTTGCAAATTACTTGTTATTTTAACCCTGAAGCTAACGAACGAGAACGACACATGGATGGAAGTATAGGTATGCATTGCACTGTATTTTTGGCATTCGAGGAGAGTTGCTAAAAAGCTCATAGCGGAAATAGCAGTAACGCCGTCTACTCAAGATCCCTTTATAAGGCTGTGATATCCCAGAGATTGTAATATCCTAGAATTATTTAGAACTAGGATCCATAATACAAGTTTAGAAGTTTACAAGTTAAGTGCTTAGTTTGGGACTAGGTCAACTGGTGTTAAGTGTCCCGTGGTTTTTTTTTGCTAATGTCTAATGTTGTATACTATAGATGAACACTGTTATGCAAATAGTGTGTCAACCCTTAGATTGATTAATTGTGCAATACAATATCAACCCTTAGAAAATAATTTTAACATTGACATTGTATTGCAAAATGACAGTGGGTTGAGTCAGTATTGCAAAACAGCGTCCAGATAATGGTACGGAACCCTTCGTGCGCGAGCCCGACTCGCACTTGGCCGGTTTTTTAGATACGTGTTGGTGTAGGTGCTATAAATAAACTAAAACGCGACAACAATAGTCTGATCGCGTCAGACGAAGTGTCAATTGAATTTGCCACACCCTCCCCGAACGCCATGCTAAATGTTTCAGTAAACCTAATAAATACCTAATAACTCGAAACGTGTGTAGTGTATTACGATTATACGTTGTTGGTCCTATGCATTATGAAGACTGAAGATGTAGTATACTCTCATGTTCAGTAAGGCTCTGTTTCCACCAGAGATGTGCGAGGAAGCTTTGAAAGGAATGTGTTTTCTACAGCTGCTGACATATCCTCGCTACGCCGAGCTGTTATTATTTCTTCCTAACGTGTTTTTTCTGTGTATCGAATATGTGTAAATAAATGTCTCTCTTTCTCTCTCTCTCTCTCTCTCTCTCTCTGTTTCCGCTAGAGCTGCTAGGTAAATGAAGCGTTTCTATTGGTTCATGAAAAACACATTCCTCGCACATCTCTGGGCCGGATCGACCATTAGGCAGAATAGGCAACTGGAACTGCCTAGGCCCCGCTTTGGTTGGGGGCAACGCGCGCGCACTAAAGAAATGAAAATCCTACTTCCTATCCTACTAATTCTATTTACTTACTATCATCCCATCATCATCCCAGCTTATATACGTCCCACTGCTGGGCACAGGCCTCCTCTCAGAACAAGAGGGCTTGCGCCATAGTTCCCACGCGGGCCCAGTGCGGATTGGGAACTTCGCACGCACCATTGAATCGCTTCGCAGGTTTGTGCAGGTTTCCTCACGATGTTTTCCTTCACCGCAAAGCTCGTGGTAAATTTCAAATGTAATTCCGCACATGAATTCCGAAAAACTCAGAGGTGCGAGCCGGGGTTCGAACCCACGACCCTCTGCTTGAGAGGCGATAGGTCAAACCACTAGGCCACCACGGCTTCCTATTTACTTCCTATAACTACTACTAACTTCCTATATTATAAATGTGAAAGTTTGTGAAGATGTTTGGATGTTTGTTGCTGAATCACGCTGAACGGCTGAACGGATTTACATGAAACTTGGCGTACAGATAAACAAAGATCTGCATTGTGTGTGACAAGGGATACTCGATATACCGGTAATGCGGTCCCGTGGGATAATATGTTAAGATTAAACAAGAATAGAGGGCGCTGTCCAAGAACGTTGACGTACCGTCCCTCGGCTCTCAAGATGACGTGTTACCTTCGTTTGCAATCAATAGATGGCGTTGTGCGAGCGAACCTTGCCCTTTCAAATTGTTACCGTAACCTTTCTTCAAGCCAAACTTTTGCAGACATTTCTTTATTGCGTTGCCATTGTAACAAGAATCGTGTAAGTAAACGGTTGTCGTTATATATTTCTTAAAATAGCACGGGCATAATTTACAACAGTTAAGTTAGGACGGCATTAAGCTATTTCTAATGCGGGCAAAGCCGCGGGTTAAGGCTAGTGTTTCATAAAATACTTTAAAATATGCATCCTTTCGACGCAAACTGTCAGTTAGGTAATCTTCAAATGGCTGAAAAGGGGCCCCGCCGACATGCTTACTCTGACCCTGATCTCTGGTGGAAGCATAGCCTAAAATGGACTTCAAGGCTTAGCCGGTTTTTAAGGTAAAGACGGAAACCCTATTACCAAGACTTCGCTGTCCGTCCGTCTGTCACCTCACCAGGCTGTCTACCGTGATAGTCTCGTGATCGTCTTATAGTCCTTAATTTTTCAGAATTTAACATGTAAATACAACGGAAATAGACTGGAGATGATGATGAACATGGGAATTATATCGTATGTATTTTGACCATTATGAAAAACGTACTCTAGGAATTTTAATTGTTATTTCTTTCAACTATTATATGTTCTGATTGTATATATTCTGAACATATACATTGTGAACTTAGTCATTTTAATTGTATGTATTTCGACCAATATGAAAAACGTGCTTTATGAATTTTGATTATTTATTTTAACCATTATATATTACAATTTTCGGTACTTCAACTATATGTATTTCAACCGATATGTATTTTAAATTTATACATTATAATACGTACCCCTGTGGCAGCTATAACAACAAATACTAAAAACAGAATAAAATAAATATTTAAGAGGGGCTCCCATACAACGAACGTGATTTTTTTTGCCGTTTTTTGCCAATGTCTAATGGATGTTGTATAATACGGAACCCTTCGTGCGCAAGTACGACTCGCACTTGTCCGGGTTATTATACACCCGCCGACTTTGTTCCCTCCCCCACGCGCGCCGTCTATAATTAAAACTATAATCATCCCAAAAATGTAAATCCGTTTGTAGTCCGATAACACAATCTGTACCTCTACCATGAGTTAACAGTGACCGTACTCGATAGCGACGGCGTAAATTATTTTTCACCTCAGCACCTCAAACAGGCAGGTTTTGCTATGAGAAATCAGTGAGCAAAATCGCATTTTGCTCACTCCGTGAGACAAAGTAACTTTTTAATTATTTTTTTTAAATGCTGAGTACAGTGTTGGGTCTACTTACTGAATTCCAAATATTTGAACTTTACTTTGATCTGTCATTTCACTTCAACACGAAAATAGCGAGAGATAGGATCAAATGTGTTGATTACAATCTTAAATTAAATTTTTGATATTAAAAATATGTCCATAGATACCTAATAAATTACATGACAATGAAATATTTCCAAAATGTAAATTTTCCCTATCTTTTAATAAAGTATGCAACCTCGTTGCGCGAAAGCCGCTTCTCTTGTTTTTTTTTATAAAATAATTCCGTATACTGCCTCTTCAGTTGGAATAAATATTTGTTGAATTGAATGAATTTTTAACAAATCTATTTATGTTTATGTGATGGAAATCTTAATAAAAGTCATATTTAAAGGTTTAATAACATTTGTAATAAATTATACGTTTATTGGTCAAACCTTTTTAATGACTCCAAGATGAGGCTGTTTGCAGTATTAAAAAAATAAGTGTGACATACCCAGCACAAGAAGTATGAGATTTGTATTGTATCTACTGAACACTTTTTTATGGTTTTAAATGTGATTATTATATTTGTTTCTTAATAATCGGATTATATTTAAAAAAAATGTGGGATTTTATTCTTATGTTACATTTAAATGATGTTCTCGCTGCTGAGGTGAAAAATTGTATGTGTCACACGAGACCAAAGTTTTTTTGCATCTCGTGTATTTGAATCCCTTGCTGCTCTTAGGATTCTAATCTAGAATCACTCGCTGACGCTCGTGATTCAATTATAGAATCCTTCGCTTACTCGGGATTCAAAATCAACACTCGCAACAAAAAACAACTTTGCTCTCTTGTTGCACAAATAGCTATTTCACACCTCTCCTTCAGAAAAGTAACTTTTCCTCCCTGACAAGAGGGAGCAAAGTGCAACTTTTCTGTTCAAGGCTTTTATAAGTGTTTTAGTGCAAATGCCATTTTTTGAAGTTGATAATTGTAAAGCCACGCCATTTTCTATGCTGGTTGTTCTTTAATAATATTTAGATTTTTTTTCAAGTTTCTTAATGCTCGGTGTGAAAAGTTGCATGAGCCACTCGAGAGCAAAATTATTTTCATCTTGGGCGTTAACACTTGAATCCCTAATTATGCTCAGGATTCTACTTAAGAATCCCTCGCTACGCTCAGGATTCTATTGTAGAATCCTTCGCTACATTCTGGATTCAATGTACGCCCTCGCCGTAAATACACCATTTTGCTCCCTTGTGACACAAATAACTATTTCATCTCTCCTGTTCGGAAAGTTTAATTTTCATGGGTAGATACTAGATAGCCGGGTGGAAAATTGCGTTTTCATCTCTAGTGTGGAAAGTAATAAGTCTTTAGTTAGGCTAAGAAAGAGATGGATGTCATTCGTGAAATGTGAAAGAAAGAGATGGAATATATAAATAAGTAATAAAGGTCAAACTTCTTCGTTCGGCGTTTAACCTCCAGTTTTGTAGGTTATATAACTCCTTGGTCGTGACCAACTCGTTTTTTTTTAATACTCGGGCGAGGCAAGTAGCCAGTTTGAAAAGGTACCGTTGGAGGTTGGATATAAGTAAATTCAATTTACTGAATACTGAAATTCAATTTAATGATATTCTCATTTTTTTGTACTATTTTACTTTCCTCACAGTCGAAATGAAAAGCAGAGCGTCAAACTCGGGTGAAATTACCCATTTCCCCTCGAACTATAGGCGCTCGAACGATATCTCAAGTGAAATGGGTCACTTTCCACCCTTGGTTATCAATCTACTATGTATGGAGAATTGTACAGCGCCTCTACAAATAATTTACGCCGTCGCTATCGAGTACGGTCACTGTTAACTCATGGTAGTGGTACTGGCCACAGGCCGGAGCGTGAACGTCTCGGCGGGTAGGTACCACGACGATATTAATCACTGTGTTTACGCATACGCTGGCGAATTGGGAGAGTTCTTATCATTTGCGTATTATTACGCAATACATTAGTTGCTAATACATTGTGGGTATACGACGGAGGCAGTTGAAACTACGTTTTCACCAGAGATGTGCGAGGATCTCTGCGAGGGATGTTTGCCATGGGCGTTGCTCCCAGCAGGGCTACTACGAAACTCAAAGTTCGTGTTGTGCGGTCCCTCTCGCTCTAGTATTAAACAGTATAAGTGTCAGAGGGACCGCACGACACGAACTTCGAGTTTAGAGTTTCGTAGTAGCCCTGTAGGTATCCAATCATTTGGCAACCAACGTTTCAACCAATATTCATTTAACAGACAACGTTCCGCAAACTTTTGTTTCACCAATTAATCGTTTTATAAAATCACATTTCACAAATTGATAATTTCACAAACTCTTTACGAGTATTTGGCAAATCCACGTTTGTCAAAAAAACGTTTAATAAAATGTATTATCATTTGATAAACAAGTTATTAAGAATAATTTAGAGTTGCCTGGAACTAGTGGGAATATGAACCAATACAAAAGCTTATGAATTTATACAAAAGCTTGCTAAAACATATCAGCATTCAGCACGTAGAGTAGAAATAAATCGTAACCAGCACAATTGAGTCGACCTTGGTCCACTACCGAGTCATTTAAGGGGGGGGGGGAGTTAAACTGACAGAGTAGCAAATCTGCCAATTCACTAGAGGAGACAATCTTTTAAACTGAAAGGGTCATGAGCGAGTTGTCTACAAAGGAAGATACCTAAGTTATGCCTTCAAAGTCAAATGTCTAAGCGTTGAATGCCGTCTAAGCAAATGGTCTAAGTATTTGCTAAAACGGGGCGCGCCAAAGTTCGCATAATTTTCACAAGTCATAATGTAATGTTTGTTCGAATTATTGCTTGTCATAATTTTTCCACACTGAAAGCGTAAATTTTTCTGTTTTTTTTAAATGGTCAGTCTTTGGTTAGGTTAGGCTTGTTTTATAATTATAAATAACAATTCTGAACAAATATTAGATTAACTATTCACTAGCGTTTACCCTTTACTTCATTAAATACAGCAATTGAATTGAAATTCCGGGATTTTATTAAATTCTCCCGCACAACCTGCGAAGCAATTCAATGGTGTGTGTGAAGTTCCCAATCCGCACTAGGCCCGCGTGGGAACTACGGCCCTAGCCCTCTCATTCTGAGAGGAGGCCTGTGCCCAGCAGTGGGACGTATATAGGCTGGGATGATGATGATGATTAAATTCTCGTGAGAATTCGCTAAAATTACATCGTGGTTTTCATTGACGTCAAATTAAAACACCCATGCCAAATTTCATGACTCTAAACCCACGGTTGTTATTTCGAGATTTTATCCCTATCCCGTGGGAATATCGGGATAAAAAGTAGCCTATGTGTTATTCCAGATGTCAGCTATCTACATACCAAATTTCATGACTCTAAGCCCAACGGTTATTAGTTCGAGATTTTATCCCTATCCCGTGGGAACATCGGGATAAAAAGTAGCCTATGTGTTATTCCAGACGTCCAGCTACCTACATACCAAATTTCATGACTCTAAGCCCAGCGGTGTAACCTGTATAAATACCGGTTCATATGGTTACAAGCCCTGGATTGAGGTAATATTAACCTTTTAACTGCCAATACGTATTCATTCATACGTGCCCGTATCGCCACCTACACCGAAACTATGCGGCGAAATGAGCTGGATAAATTTTGTCTCATAATTCAGACAATGGCGGTTAAAGGGTTAAACTACGGCTATGACCAACTATGTGGTCAAAACAGTAGTATAAGAGATCTTTTGACCTCGCGCGTGGTAAGATAGTATATGTCTGCCGGTATCTGGTGTTTACACTTTGAGATACAAGAGTCAAGTCGGCCCGACCTCCGCCGGCCATACTGGATATGATTTGGTTTCTGTGTTATTTGAATTGAAAATTGTAAGCATCCTAACAACTTCATACAGTGTGTACTCGTACACGACACGACAAAATCTGGTGTTACTTTGCAATGAACGCTAATTTTCAAGCAGCACTTTTTTAAGTAATTAGTGGTTATGAAGCTACATGATAAAAATATATCATAATAAACAGTTAGGGCGTGCGTCTGTGAGTTTAACTCGTAGCATTATACTCGTATATTTCACAGTGCCTAAATTATGTTGAACAACGTCTTCTGACGGTCTTTACTAGGTTTTATGTAAAAATAGTTATTTATGTGGCTGGTGCATAATGAGAGGCATTAAAGTACGAGTTTGGTTTTATGAAACGAGCCGAAGGCGAGTTTCATAATAAGATCACACGAGTGTTTTAATGCCTAATCACGTGTAGCCGCATACATAACTTTATCTACATGCATATCATAAGTTTTCTATAATATGTTCAGATATGGCCTGTATTTTGACTTTGACTTTGAATAATAATTATTATCTACATGCATGTCATAAGTTTTCTACAATATGTACAGATATGCATTGTTAAAAAAAGTATTACCGATACTTTAATGTAAACATTAAGATGCACTGTACTTTAATGTGAACATTAAGATGCACCCGCAGATACCAGGTTTCTTAATAAAGGCCATTTGATAGTCGTTTCTGAACATATCCTAATAGGGAAGTTATGATATAATACATTTATTTCTTAAATTGGACATTTTACTTTATAGCTTATTACATTGCTTTTTCACAATAGCTAGCATTTTTCGAATTGACTTCCGATTGAGGTAGTTTGGAAGTGTTTTAACTTTGGTGAATTTGCCTTTTTGACAGAAAAATGCCTCCCATATAAAACTACTTTTGGTGATTGGATTAGAAAGTTTTCCCGACTCCCCAAGTAGAAAACATCATGATTTTTTTTTTGGAAAGTTGATATCCTGATGGGCTTAAAACAGCTTGTGAAAATATAAATACAATTGCGGCATTGAAGTTGGAAACGAGAGAAGATTATCAAAAAATGCTGTTCAAAGTAATATAGGCACAGTGAATGCATAAAGCTAAAACTCACAGACGCTCTAACCTTTTATTATGATTGTATTTTTATTACTTTCATAACCACTAATTACTTAAAAAAAGCGCTGCTTGATAATTAGCATTCATTGCAAAGTAACACCAAATCATGCATGGCCAGATTTTATCGTATACACACTTTACGTTGCGTACTGTACGACGCCGAGCTGAACTTAAAATTTTTAAACTTCTTAGAAAAAGATGGTTCTATGTTTCACTGTTTGTATTGTATTTACAATACAATGAATCTTTATTGAACCTTGAATATACTCGTATTAAGCAGTATAGAAAACGAGAGTGAGAGGAACGGTTACGAACTTCGATTTTCGAATTTCGTAGGCCCCTTTAAAGCCGCGGGTTCACGGTGCATGCATGCCGCTTCCAACCGAAGTTTTATGGGGGAGGCCTACGTCCAACAGTGGACGTCCTAAGGCCGATATTATGATGATAAAATGTGGCGTTATCCGGGAAAAGGGCCCTTCTTGTCGGTTCTAGTTTCCGAGATAATCGCGTTTAAAATAAAATGTCGAAAAAAAACATTTTTTCTTTTTTTTTACTCTATATTAATAACCCTGAGGGGAGGCCTGTGCCCTGCAGTGGGACGTATATAGGCTGGGATGATGATGATGATTAATAAGCAGGGTCTAAATTGTAATTTGACAGACACAAGTTTTTAAATCGATTTTTTATGAATTAATACATCCCTTAAAGTTTAGTACGCAAGGGACCTTATTGTCGGTGCCGCTCTTGAATGCTTTCTGTGCGCTCGGTATCGGTTAGGAAGACGTGTCGGACGTCGGTACTTTGTCAACGCTTCATCATCATCATCATCCCAGCCTATATACGTCCCACTGCTGGGCACAGGCCTCCTCTCAGAATCATCATAAAATGCGTTTAATTAGAGTATATAAATCAGGGCCTTATCACACTAGCGATTACTTACTATTTTTTTTTATATAATAAACAACGTTAATTCAAAACGGAGTATTTCTTATTTAGTGTTCAATTACGCATAATATTTTTTCCTTCGATAAAATCCAATGGAAATATACTATAGGTAAATAGAAAATGAAGTAAAAAATACATCAACCTTTTTTTTTACTTTATGCACTTTGGCAAGGTAAACTATAGGAAAACAGTTGTCCAATTACAAAATTGTTCTTGTAACCTGAAAGCCCGTACAATCTACTCCTCAAATAGCATGTTATCTATGTAACTTCCAATAACAACATACTTTTATTGGGTGTATAAGTTTGAATTCAATTTTCTCATAATCACCTTTTCTGGCTTTTGAGGTTCAACATTTTTTTTTAAATCTATTAAACCTACATGCATGTTTCTTACATGGTTCGATAGCTAAATGTATGTAGATTATGGGGATATCAATAACTGAATACCGACAACAAGGTCCCTTTAACCAGATAACGCCATAAATACTGCGTTTGCATAAGTCAGATACAGCTCAAATGGTATCATTATCAAATGTGTATGTGTACTTTAGAACACCTGTTTGGCGCGTAAGAGGTTGCCGGTGTAAGCTAAATAAACAAGCGTAGTTTTCATTTTCAAGTGAGATAAATAAATGTGTATCACTGTACAGTTTTCAAATATTTATTTTCCTATACCAGGAGACTATTTTACTAACACCCGACGCAAAAAGTGGGGTGTTATAAGTTACTTATAACACCAAGGTATAAAGGGATCGACCTATTGCTGTGCGTTTTTTTTTACAGGAAAGCAAGTCTCCTGTTATCGCGCGCTGTTCCCTCGGGAACTACGCATTTTTCCGGGATTAAAAGTAGCCTATGTCTCTGGCCCATAAACTATATTTATGCCAAAAATCACGACGAGCCGTCGCTCCGTTTCGACGTGAAAGACGGACAAACATACAAACACACACACTTTCGCATTTATAATATTAGTATGGATACGAGCGTGAGAGGGACGGCACGTTACGCACTTCCATTTTCGAATGTCGCAAACAGCCCCCCCTAACGTGAGAGGGCGCGCTCTATAGCCAACACCCAAGAAAGTCGTTATGCCTGAAGGTTCACTGCTGACCCTCCACGACCACCGTCAAGAGTGTAGCTTAGAACTCATCATCCCAGCCTATATACGTCCCACTGCTGGGCACAGGCCTCCTCTCAGAACAAGAGGGCTTGGGCCATAGTTCCCACGCGGGCCCAGTGCGGATTGGGAACTTCACACACACCATTGAATTGCTTCGCAGATTTGTGCAGGTTTCCTCACGATGTTTTCCTTCACCGCAAAGCTCGTGGTAAATTTCAAATGTAATTCCGCACATGAATTTCGAAAAACTCAGAGGTGCGAGCCGGGGTTTGAACCCACGACCCTCTGCTTGAGAGGCGATAGGTCAAACCACTAGGCCACCACGGCTTCGTGAACATATGTTTTTAACTGAAGTAGCTTAGAACTACTTCAGTTAAAAACATATGTTCACTAAAAGAGAAACAAAGACGCTAGACCATGCATCCTTCACAACCTAACCAAACAATCGGATACTCTACTAATCGCATTAATAAACTATATCTGATATATCATTAATACTGGAAACGTCACGTAACTTTCTTCTACAACCTCAACATATATAGTAAACACAGCCTTTGCAACACATATATATCTCACACACGGACTATCACAAAAAAAAATGCGCGTGCGCCCACTTTCAGAGCGTTCCTAGCGACTGTATAGAGTTTATAATTTTGTCACATCATTATCAATTATCAGCAAAGATTATATAATACTTAGACATGACAGGCGGCGGTGTGGTCATGCCTACAACACGAGAGCTCTGTGAGGCGATACCGCGGTATCGTTAATACTTTATCTTATCTTTAACTGATTGTTGTTTGTTGTTGATATGGTTTCACGGGATACCCGTAAAAGTAACAAATTTGGAGTTGAAATAAAAAATACAAAAAGACTCCAAAAAAACCAATCATAATTTGATTGCTTAGTAGCGACATCTCTTGTCTGGGTGAGCGGTTGGTTCCGAAAGAGTGTGACGTCTCTCGATGCTGCATAAGTAGCGTAGTAGAAATAAGCAACCTGAGATATGTATGCATAGGAAAAATTTGTGTCTAGATTCCTGTCCAGCGGTGGTGTAGGGGTTATAGCACGCAGCACGGATTGCTGAGGACCTGGGTTCGATTCCCAGCGCTGGTCTCTTTTTCTGGTTTTTCTGTGCATCCATGTCTCAGTTTGTATTTTCGATATGGTCATGTTTCAATGCATTTTAGTAGAAAGTTCTGCTTTTGCGTTGGGTTTGTAGAGATAGTATCGGTCTTGAAAATGATTTATTGTTTTTTTTATTCTACTGGATGGCAAACGAGCAAGTGGGTCTCCTGATGGCCAGATATCACCACCACCAATAAACATCTACAACACCAGGGTTATTGCAGATGCGTGGCGAACCTAGAGGCCTCAGATGGGATACCTCAAGTGCCAGTAATTTCACCGGCAGGTTGCTGCTTCACGGCAGGATTAGCGAGCAAGATGGTGGTAGCAATCCGGGTGGACCTTGCACAAGGTCCTATCACCTGCAAAATTGCACGTTAAAAAAATATTAAAAATGAGGTTTCTGCTATACGCGCGTGATAAGCGAGATTTTATCGACATAAACTTCTAAAAATCTATTTTATGAAATAACACTATCTTTGCATACCAATGTGTCTGGTTGGATATTATGTCACTGCACATTGTAGCAGATGACACGAAAGTAGATCCTAAAATCATATTTCCTTCTCGCTCATTTTAGACAAGCGTGAGCAAGAGATTAATAATTTTGGGCTCTCCTTTCGTGCCGTTTACTATATAGAACTATTTACCTTTTCTAAAGTTTCGCTCATTTTAGACAAGCGTGAGCAAGAAAGTAATATAATTTTGGGTTTTGCTTTCGTGCCGTTTACTATATAGAACTATTTACCTTGTCTAAAGTTTAATAAAATATTTAATTTTACTGCAACAATCAATAATATGTATCGAAATTAATTGAAAATATTGTTTTAAGTCAGTTTTATATTTTATCTTATCAGTTTAGAATCAACCAACCTTTTGTATCGTATTTTCATAAACAGGTTGTAATTTTATACTGTTATTTTTTTACTAGCTTTTGTCCGTAATTTTCCCCTTGTGTTATAGTAACTTCGCACTATCATCATTTAGATCAGGTTCACTAATGTTTCGCAATCCACAACTACCGTTTGGCAACCTGATTCATTTCTCAACTGTTTAATATTTCTGAAACTGTTTATTACAAAACTAACCTAACCTAAAGGGTTCTACACGATGGCCCTGAAATAAATCCTGAAATATTTACAGTTTTAGAGTTTGCGAAATGAAAAGTTGCGAAATGAATCAGGTTGCCAAACGTTAGTTGCGAAATGAACGGATACCTTTAGATGATTATGATGATAGTAGTTCCCGCGATTACTCATCTACACACAAAGAAAGAGAATCCACGACACCTCAACCTTGATCATTCTATATCGCACACATTATCTTCTAACTAGATGACCATGCATTTTCAAAATCTATTCGCTAATAAGTCTATCACGTGTACCAAGCATGCAACGGCCGCGTCTGCGCAGATTAATCTTTGGCGCGCTCCCATTGGCTGGTTTGTATCAACAAGGCTCTGTGAAACGATTGCTGCTGTGACGTCAGCAAACGTGTATAGGTTTGTTGTGAGACAGTATTTAGAGCAAGTGGTTGTGTGCAATATGGAAGAAAGAGAAAAGTCTACATTCCTGCTAATCCTATGAATATTATGAATACAAAAATCAGTCTGTGTTGGTTACTACTTCACGCTAAAACGGCTGCACGTATTTGTCTGAAATTAATTAGGTATGTAGATGTTGGGGTCGAAAAGTTCTCGAATGGACACCGCGGATGCGGATAAGGCTTGGAAACTGTCTCCTCGGGCAGAGTAGGACGTCCACGTCCACCAACGAGATATATGGATGACATGGTTAAAGCCGCGGGCTCAATCAAACCATCTGAAGCTTTATGGCAGAGGCCTATCCAACAATGGACGTCCTACGGCTAATATGATAAAGATGATGATAAGGTATTTAGATAGCTGGACGTCTGCAATAACACATATGCGACTTATTACCCCGATATTAACCTCTTCACCGCCACAAAACAAACGAAGTGACTGGCTCTGTTCTGTACGCCACAGAAAAACCAGCGACAAAACAACTTGATTTTTAATTCCATTGCAGAAGGATTAATTTCCAGTTGAATGTTGGTCATGTATAGATGACCGCGGCGTGTTAGGCATGCCATTGGCTGTCACGCTCACGCACGACTGAATGACTGGCGGTGAAGAGGTTAACACGAGGTCCATGTCAAATTTCAAAATCTTATCCGCAAGTCTAGAAACGAAATTCTTGTTTTATCCATACTAATATTATAAATGCAAAAGTGTGTGTGTTTGTGTGTTTGTATGTTTGTCCGTCTTTCACGTCGAAACGGAGCGACGGATCGACGTGATTTTTGGCATAGAGATAGTTTATGGGCCAGAGAGTGATAGGCTAATTTTATCCCGATAAAATGCACAGTTCCCGAGGGAACAGCGCGCGATAACCGAATTCCACGCGGGCGAAGCCGCGGGCAAAAGCTAGTCACGATGTAATTTGTGAAAATTCCCGTGATCATCATCATCCCAGCCTATATGCGTCCCACTGCTGGGCACAGGCCTCCTCTCAGAACAAGAGGGCTTGGGCCGTAGTTCCCACGCGGGCCCAGTGCGGATTGGGAACTTCACACGCACCATTGAATTGCTTCGCAGGTTTGTGCAGGTTTCCTCACGATGTTTTCCTTCACCGCAAAGCTCGTGGTAAATTTCAAATGTAATTCCGCACATGAATTTCGAAAAACTCAGAGGTGCGAGCCGGGGTTTGAACCCACGACTCTCTGCTTGAGAGGCGATCGGTCAAACCACTAGGCCACCACGGTTAGTGAAATCATGGAACTGGAACAATCAACTGGAAACTGGACCCAACGATTGATGCCAGCGAAGCCGCGTATATAAGAGCTTGTGTACACCTGCGTTTTTGCCGGTGGTTTCTCTACGGAGCGTGAACGCGCCGCTCACGCGGCGTGCACTTTGCGGTACCTCCGCGAGTATTCGCCGCCTGCGTGCCGCCGCGGTTCCGTCGCGCCACGTACGGTCATCTACGTTCCGAGCCACCGCGGCGGCAAGCTGGAGGCAAATAATCGCGGGAGGTACCGCAGTATCCCGCTCCGCCGAGAAACCGCCGGCAAAAACGCTAGTATGTACAAATATCCACATGCCTAATTACAAACGCGATTGATAAAAGTGCGTGCTAATTAGATTTGTGTGGGTTTTAGTAGCTTAACAACAAAGTTTGCCTCGTAATGACCTAGCAGTTAGACATAACATACCTACTAGTTATCAGTATATTTAATTTGTTTTTAAAGATATATCTAAATGACTCACGGACACTACAGGGGACCGAAGGGCAGAGCGTCTCCACTAGATAGGTATGTGGGAGGATGAGTTGCGTGCGATGAATGTGTTTTTCGTGAAATGTTATATAGAGTTCGATTCCGAACGAAATCATGGCCGAAGTTCGACAGATACAAGAAGCCATCTTGTCTAACACTTGGAATCATTCGTTTGCACCACTTCTTCCTGTCACACGCTAAAGGCTGACCAGGAATATAAAAAACCTGACGCGAGGGCAGCACTTCTACGTTTTAAGGTGCGACCAAACCGCTGCTTAACAAAACGGTGACGGTACGGAATCGCAGTGACGCATCGTATGCGCACCGTTTTTTTTGCATGCTTTCCTTTCCACACCGCTGCTTAAAATTCGCAAACGGTGCGGAATCGCAGTGACGTGCCGTAAACGTGACGACTTTTGGTCGGTAAAGACCTGAAGTTTACGACACGTCACTGCGATTCCGTATTTTAAGCAGCGGTTTGGTCGCACCTTTATATTGCAACATTCTTTACACCAGTCATGTTGACAACGGCGCCGGTGATGTTATTCAAAGGAATATTTTCTAATCCTTCAGACTTTTCCTATGACAAATACTTTTAATTGAATAGTTTCCTTCCAAGGCCTATGGGTAACTTCGGCATTTTAACGCAGAAAAACACAAAATAACACTTTAAAATACCACGCGCAAACAACGTTAAAGTTTGACAGCAATAGACAGATGACATTCGAATTTAGTGTTACCAGTGCAAGAAATTAGTTCTATTGGTTTTCCGCAATATGGCGAGGTTTTTTATAATTCTGGTCAGCCTTTATAATACGAGGGTAGAAAGAGATGGCGAATGCGATCGCAAACATCAGCGCGTTATACGACCTGTTGGCGGCAGTTTCATCGGGTCATCCTACTTTGAACAAGGTTATTGAAATATACAAGCTAAGGGTCTACGATAGCTGACGCTTGCACGGAGCGGGTAGACACCTGTTGTCGCGTGCATGCATAGGATTGTACCTGCACCCGCCCGCAGGCGCAAGCAGTACTACCGCGACAGCTAGCGTAGCCCCTAACCCAGTAAGGCCGCTTGTAGACTTCCACTGTTTCACCGGACAACGGACCTTTTCTTTGCCGGAATCGCGGTGTTGCATGGCTAAGTCGCCGGACAAGTGTCCGGTGTATGTACGCACAATCATTGTAAGACATGCAACACCGCAAGTCCGGCAAATTAACGGTCCGTTCTCCGGTGAAAACAACGGACGTCAACAAGCGACCTAAAAGCTGTTAGTGCGACCTTATGAAAAACAGCTCTTAAGCGTTGGTATCCTTCTTCAAACTTTGAGGTCATTCAAGCGTAAAGCCCAGTTGAGACTTGCAAGAAAAATCCTGCAAGTTGTATTACATTGCCGGGACGTTAAGTGAACTAGTTCGAAATGGTCGATCGAGCGCCGCAATGTAACGCAATTTGCACGATTTTTCTTACAAGTCTAAATTGGCCTTAACGTAAGCAGAAATTTAGTAGTTTTTGACTCTCCCCTCCACCTTATCGGCAAAAGTAAGCAAAGTTCTAACAGTGTGGAGGAACTGCATGAACACGCATTTCTTGCATAATGGTAGCTATAATTAAGTCAGTTATTGTTTTAGTTAATTGATAGCAGTTAGTGCATATTAATTAGTCATTATTATTAATATTTCTGACGTAATCATCATCTAGGACTCCCACCGTTCCCCCATGTCACTAAAAATAACCCCACCCTCTTTTGGACTTACCCTTCGTGATACTTGAATGACCTTTCTTATTTTCTATTTCTATTCTACTTACATAAAAGCAACTCACCCATAATCTTCTTCGGCGGCCCCTTCCTCTCCTTTTCTTCTTCCTCCCTCCTCATGATCTTCCCCCCCTCCACGGGCTGCCACTTCCGCTTCCTGCCATCTCGCTCCTCCAGATACATCCCTAGTTCCTCCTCCTGGCCCACCAGAGTCAGCCGAACCGATGACTCCCAAGTGAACGGATCCTCCTTGCGCGACTCGCTCAACCGACAGTCTTTCTCATAGGAATCCATTATTGGCACATGGCACTGCACTAAAAGTCTTTTTGATGAGATGAGATGATTTAATGATACGTGGACCGAGGATCCAAGTTAGAACAGGACGAAGAATGAGTTGTACAATTTCTTGATCCCGGTGGTTTCACGTTGCCGGTGACTTTGAAGGAGTTCGTTCTCAATTTTCATTAGCATATTGGTGTTGGAGCGACAGAGGTGGTACTGTATATGTGGCTCCAAGGACGAGGGTTTGGTGGTGAAGCGGTTGCCAGTGAGGTATGTTCGGTTTGGGAAGTACTCCATGAGGCACAGCGGTGTACTGGTGGCGACTAACGCTGGCGGTATACTATGGCTCCTGGAAAAGACAATTGCTGTTGAAGATCATAGATATAACAACCATCTGTGTTGTTGAAATAGATATGGAGGGAATTCGGTAGTTTTCTGGGTAAAAAAAAAAAGATTCTATTTAGTCTGTCAGCTATCGCTATTATACCGTTAGCTATTGTACCGTTTTTGTCAAACTTAAAACCTAAAATTGCTAAAAGTGGCTCCGAAGCGGTAACGTTTCGTGTGCTCTGCCTACCCCATTTGGGAATACAGGCGTGATGTTTGTGTGTGTGTGTCTGTCAGATTGACCATCAGAAAATATTGGAGACATAACTGTTTTCTTTTGTCAGTCAAATAAAAAATGTTTTTTTTTTGTTCAACTGGATGGCAAACGAGCAAGTGGGTCTCCTGATGATAAGAGATCACCACCGCCCATAGACACCTGCAACACCAGGGGGATAGCAGATTCGTTGCCAACCTAGAGGCCTAAGATGGGATACCTCAAGTGCCAGTAAATTCACCGGCTGTCTTACTCTCCACGCCGAAACACAACAGTGCACTGCTGCTTCACGGCAGGATTAGTGAGCAAGATGGTGGTAGCAATCCGGGCGGACCTTGCACAAGGTCCTACCACCTGCAAAAGAAGCCAAAGATGAAGTGCGTTGAAGTTCAGGAGTGGGGGCCCGGGACGTTACGCCGTGTCAGTGTCGCTCGGTGTGACCTCACGCGAACTTTAAATAAGAAAGAAAGAAAGAAAGAAAGAAAGAAAGAAAGAAAAAACATATATTGCCACCAAACACATTAAATAAGATTTCGTAAAAAATAAAAGTTTATAATTGTGACAATAGGCATAAATGGCTATATCTTCATCGTTTTTTAGGGTCCGCACCTCAAATGTACTGTTATAAAGAGATAAATAAATAGAAGGAAAAAACGGAACCCTTACAGGATCACTTTTTGTCCGTCTGACTGTCTGTCTGTCTGTCAATACCCTTTTTCTCAGACACCGGTGGAGGTATCAAGCTGAAATTCATATCTAATACTCAGGTCTACTGTCCCTTGAAGCTATGAAAAAATCAAACTTCTAAGCCAACGCGATCAAAAGATACAGCCGTTTGTGCTGCAAATTTTCGACACTCGCAAGGGAATCAAAACCTACAGGGTACTTCCCGTGAACTCAGAATCTTGAAATTTGGTACGAAGCAACGTCTTATAGCACAGATAAAGGAAAAATTGCGAAAAGCGTAAATTTTTAGTTACATCATATAATAAAAGTATTTTTAATAATTTGTACTCCTCGGTGCGCGAGTCCGGCTCGCACTTGGGCGGTTTATGTTTAATTGACAAAAGAAAAAATACCTATGTGTCCAATATTTACTCTGACGAGAATATGTTTTTTTTTTAGCACACTGAAGTATTCTTACGGGATAGGGAGTTCTGCAAAGTGTAAGCTTTATACAAATAAAAATTGTGATTGGTTTTTTGGAGTCTTTTTTTTTATATATGTATGCATAGGATAAATTCGTGTCTAGATTCCTGTCCAGCGGTGGCGTAGGGGTTATAGCACGCAGCACGGATTGCTGAGGACCTGGGTTCGATTCCCAGCGCTGGTCTCTTTTTCTGGTTTTTCTGTGCATCCATGTCTCAGTTTGTATTTTCGAAATAAAAATTGTGTTAAAATTTCGTTATTTTGACTCATTATTACTACCAACCTCTTGGGATTTAACCCTAATTATGACTGCCATTTGAAAACATCGGAAGTATCAAAATTTGCGTACTGAATTTTTGTCAAACGCGGACGTGCATTACAAGGTTTTATCATGAATACAAGCATAAAACGTTTTATTGCAAATTATGTTACGAAGTCTCCACATGGCAGTGACGTTGAGCGTTCTAATAAAGTTTCAGGCTAAATTTAAAGACATTTTTTATGCTCTAATCGTAATGTTACTTACCACAAAACCATAGGAAACTAAATTATTGCAATAGAACGATTTTCGTGACCTAATTTCTTAAAACGCGGACACGAGCGTCTATGAAATTTTTGAGGCAGTTTTTAGCGTCTCTAAATAACGGTTTATACTATACGATTTTTCAGCTATTATCTCTAATTTCGAGGTTGGTCCTCTTAAGGTCTCTACCCATTACACCGTATCATAACATGACCGTAACGTGCCAGGAAAAAATATATTCTTTGTATCGAAAAGTATGAGACTATGCAGGTGGTAGGACCTTGTGCAAGGTCCACCCGGATTGCTACCACCATCTTGCTCACTAATCCTGCCGTGAAGCAGCAGTGCTTACACTGTTGTTTCGGCGTGGAGAGTAAGACAGCCGGTGAAATTACTGGCACTTGAGGTATCCCATCTTAGGCCTAGGTTGGCGCATCCGCAATCCCCCTGGTGTTGCAGGTGTCTATGGGCGGTGGTGATCTCTTACCATCAGGAGACGCACTTGCTCGTTTGCCATCCAGTCAAATAAAAAAAAGACTGCCCACTTGCACGTTTCGTAACCAGCCGTCGCCGTCGCGTGTCACGTGTGCTCTTGACAATACAATACAATACAATACAAAGACTCTTTATTGTACACCAGACATACAGAAAACATATACACAGAGAAAAAAAATGAACAAAAAAAAACGAACGTGTCAGGAACGGAATGTCAAGATGTCGTTTAAATTTTCTGATCTACTTTTGATGCACCACCTGTTGTAAACTAGTCCTTCCTTCTTTCTGTAAAAAAGGTTGCCTGGAAGAGATCGCTCTTAAGCGATAAGGCCGCCTATTGCTCACCTTGTAATTTTAATAATTTGTTGTCTGTATCGCTTACTATGTCTGGTGTACAATAAAGAGTCTTTGTATTGTATTGTATTGTATTGTTCCTGTTACGGTCATGGCATGATACGGTGTAGTGGGTAAAGACCTTTAGATTGCTTAAGTGACTGGATTAAAATATATTATTTTAATAAGATTATTAGCTTAAGTCGGGTCAGAATTGCAATTCTTCAATAGGTTGAATGGACAGCATGGTCATCAGAAAACTGTGAAGAGTTGACTTTAAAATGGACAGATTTATAATCCACTTGTAACCCACATTATACCTATCGGGTTTTGACTTGAACCGCTTAATTTTGTTTGTTGTTACTACCTTACGAATTTAGTCGCACAAAGAATAGTCCTGAACTTATTTCAACTGCTTATTGTAAATTCTAAATTTAAGATCTACTTTGAAAGTTGCATTGCTTTACATGCGATTCAAGTTTAATTATATATATTTTTCATAACTTACATTTTTTTAATTCGTAGCTCACCTAATTAATTATTATATATTAATAAATATTTTAGGTTGTACATCTTCATTAAATAAATAAGAATGGCAGAATAATAAGAAAGCATTGCTCAACAGTTTGACAAAAAACAAAAAAAAACTATGACCACAATAATTTAAGGACAGTAACAATTGAAAGACGTCAAAATAAAAATAATACCTTCCCTCGTGTTCACATTCTCACCTTATAAGAGTCCCTTGCGCATAATGTCACAGCACTTTAAAAAAAAACAAATCGTATCACAATTCAGTCAAAAAAAAGCCATATTGGCGAACATCCAAATCAGACGCCTGCCACCGCCATCTTTAAAAAACATCGTCAATCCAACATTCTCGAACGCGTCCTTTCGCGCTTAAAATGGACGCGGTCGCGCGGGAAATTCGAAAATCGAACGCACGGCGTCGCCGCACGGCAGTACACAACGGAGTACGGGAAGTGGTCTATTGCTAAATTGTACTGAGTTTAAAATGAATAAGTACGGCGTATTGTCGTTAATTCGTTGGCCAATGGCGAGAGGGGACTGAGACGGTGGAGAATTAGGTCCACTTGGCAGCAGGGTCACGCAATCAGCGGGTCAAGACGTTGGCGTGGGGTACAGCGCGGGAAGAAGATGGTTCCGCGGCATTTGTTTCATATACGAGTCAATCATTGACAGCCATGTCAGAGGGGTTGGAGACGCGTTGCCTTCAGCCTGGCCGGGGCGTGAGCGTGAAGAATTATCGTTAGACAATCCGGAGAGTAGGAAAACCATGAGATAAATAATATCTATCAGTAAGCATGGAGTGAACGTGAAGCGTGATATATTTGCTTCGGGATGAAGGCCGTGATTACCTTTAATATTTGGACGCATCTATCTCTTATTAGCTAAAACAAAAAGAATAAACAAGGACTTGAAAATAGGGAGGACCAAGTTGGTGATAATAAGTGAACCTTGAGGTGATCATTTAATATTAGAAGATCATTTTGTGCAGACCCAAGAGAAGAGATGGCCTAAGAAAGCTCCTGACAAAATATAGGAGAACAAAAAAATTACATGTTTATGTTTACGCCTATAAGTACATCTCTTCTCGCGTTCCACGTTAGCTTTTGTTAAGTTCAAAGTCCATGTCCATATGCGACAAAGGGAGTAGAACTTTGGCCCGCCAAGTTGGCAGCTCCAAAGAGATAACCAGATCTCTTTGGTATTGTGGATAGTCCTAGAAAAGATTCCATGACGATGATCACTCGCTATAAAGTGAATCATTAACTTTGTCTCCTTTGTTTCCTGTTATTTATTTGATAATAAGGTCTTCATACTGCCTATTTAGAAAGAAAGACCCTCATCGTTAACATCCAAATTCTATACCTATATCCTTTTGAAAACCAACATAATAATTTATATAAAATCGATAACAGAGAGCAGATGTTAAAAACAAACAGGACTTTGAAACATGACGTTTATATTGCGACTGTGTCCTATATTCTACATGGCTGAGGAAGGCCAAGATGGACCTATTCTGACCAGGTTAAGGAGAAAGTGGATTTCATGTCGTCGTAAGTAAAACAGCTGGCCGAAGACCGTGCCGAGTGTGTTACTCCACCGACAAGAGGGTAGCTCATAAATTTAAGAAGATTCTATACAGGGAGTCCATGACCATGGGGCTTTAAGTCCAAGGTTCGATTCTACTCGCATAGCTGAGCTTCTTTTGTTCTGCAAATTTTCAAAAATATGATCAAATATAATTTTCAATGTATGCCATATAATACAAAATTTAATGTTTGTTTGTTTATACTCTTTATTGTACAAAAAAGGAAAAACAAAAAGGTTACATAAATAAAAGTAAAGTGACAAGTACAAAGGCGGACTTATCCCTGTAGGGATCTCTGCCAGTCATCCTTTGAGTGTTAGAGGAGCAATAAAAAAAAACAAGGAACTATGGCCCAAGCCCTCTTGTTCTGAAAGGAAGCCTGTGCCCAGCAGTGAGACGTATATAGGATGGGGTGATGATGATGATGAATAAACAAAATAAGGAATAATAAACAATAACAAGGAATAATAAATAAATGTTCATCTAAGAGATGTCCAATAAATGACCAATATATTTAAATGCCCCGGTACCAAGAGACAGCAATAACACCGCCATGTCTGATACACTGATTTAACGATTCAACTTTGAGGATCAATAAATTATCACGTTACAAAACAAACGTAGCTTAGTTATGCAAGTAGAATCAACCCTTGAATCGACAAGATTTCATATTTCTAAGACTATAATTTGATTCGTTCTCTGCATTCTGGTTGGAAAGAGAAAGACGCTGATATTTTTAAAATTTCGCTACGATTGTTGTTAATCTAAAAGGGCATAACTCCAAAACTATCACACAATAGATCCATTACTTTTGTCTAGTCTCTATTTAAAAAAAAGAACACGTAAATCTGACGTAAAAGTTGTCAAAATTATGAGAGCTCCTTTTTCTGGTGAAAAGGCAAAGGAATCATATCTATTCTGTGGTAGTGTTGGCAAATTCAGATATATATATATATATATTTTTTTAAATATGGAGAAATAAATTATTATAAATATTTTCCAATGTTCAGGAGGCAAAAATCGTTCGATTCCTGTAGTTAATTTGAATTTAAATTTGACTTTCCTTAAAGCTTCAGAAAGTACATCTGGTATTTTGAAAGCATAGTATTCTGAGAATGAGCGAATGTGGCGTGCAGCAACAGCAGCCCAAACACGTGGCGACGAAAGTACAATCGCCATCTTGGATCTGGTAGCAGAGTTTAATTGTCTCCAATAAATTCCAATTAAAAGTCCACGACAGTGACACGCATCTTAATTAGTCAGGGTCTTTTGTTTGCAAGCAAAAAAAAATACCGCCATTTTGTGACGGGTAATTTTCTAGCCACCAGGATTCAATCCCCTGTGTTATGTAGAACCACACTGGCAAGTTTGCATAATGCGTTTAAGACATTGAGAGTGCATTGATAATAAAAAAAAAACCTACTGCCTTGAAAAAATACAAAAAAATGGTCTATGACTCAGGGTTTCTCAAACTTATGGCTCCACGTACCCCGGTTAAAGTTTCTAGACGACAGCGAACCCCTACCTCCCCCCCCTCCCCCACCAAAGAAAGTAATAAAACTGACTGTTGGAGAAACTAAGTTTTTCTTTATTTCAATCATCATGATAATATAATGTATATTATTTATTTCAATAAAAGGTAACAAATATAGGTAAGAATCATCTTGCCAACGAAAATACAAACAACAACAAATAACAAACACATAAGTAACAAATTTGGAGTTGAAATAAAAAATACAAAAAGACTCCAAAAACCAATCTTAATCATCTGTCGCGAACCCCCTACCGTCGAATAGCGAACCCCTAGGGGTTCGCGTACCCCACTTTGAGAAACCCTGGTCTATGTAAACTAAGTTAAAAGTTCGACAGTCGGGACTCATTCAAACCAGCAGGCCTATTGCGTAAAGAACACGGGATCGTAGTCGTCATGTTATTAAAATTGGTTTTTGGAATCTTTTTGTATTTTTTATTTTAATTCCAAATTTTTGTTACTTTTACGGTCATTCCGTAAAACCCATATCGAAAATACAAACTGAAATACAGATGCAAAGAAAAACCAGAAAAATAAGACCAGCGCTGGGAATCGAACCCAGGTCCTCGGCATTCCGTGCCGCGTGCTATACCGCTACACCACCGGTGGACAACGGTACAGACACGAATTTCTCATATGCACCATATATCTCAGCCTGTTTGTTTCTTATTTAGTCACTTAAGCAGCGGCACTAGCGACATCTACGCTGTAGCCCTCATCGAGAAACTTTCAGCACTCCATTGGAACTAACCGCTCACCCGGACAAGAGATATCGTCATGTTATTTCAAAGCGATTACATATTCGGTTGACATGAAACATTCGTTTCGCGTAACAGAATCTAGCAGCAGCTTTAAAATTATCAGTAATACATGTGGGTACACGCTCGAAAAACTTATACTTGGTTCGGTTAGGTAATACACTAAATGTAAACAAACTTCAACTGCCAGATTTGGCACATTCAAGGATTTTAAACATTTTAATTATCTATCATTGTAATAAAAACTAGACTAGTGTATTTCAATACAGAAATGGAAATGTTTAGATGGTTTAATGGGGGAATTTCAATATTTAAGACACCAATTGACGTTGTTTTGTTTACATTTAGTTAATAAGTATAAGGCCCTCCTTCGGGCCTCTGGGTAATCCATCCCATCCATCCCAGCATATATACGTCCCACTGCTGGGCACAGGCCTCCTCTCAGAGCAAGAGGGCTTGGGCCATAGTTCCCACGCGGGCCCAGTGCGGATTGGGAACTTCACACGCACCATTGAATTGCTTCGCATGTTTGTGCAGGTTTCCTTACGATGTTTTCCTTCACCGCAAAGCTCGTGGTAAATTTCAAATGTAATTCCGCACATGAATTTCGAAAAACTCAGAGGTGCGAGCCGGGGTTTGAACCCACGACCCTCTGTTTGAGAGGCGATAGGTCAAACCACCGGGCTCCGGGTAATAAAGCAAGTTATATAACAACAACAACAAGACATACCATCAACTAAAAAAACGAGCCGAAGTAGAACTGCCCCTCTCTCAGGATTGGTTCCTTTCAGCTGCCAGATGAAAGTTCACAAACAGCATATAAGAAAGACAGTGACTGTCCATTAATATTTTCCACGAATCGGTATTTGCGTCCCTTTCTAGGGAAGGCGCGGTAGCTCTTTCTGCGGAATCCTCTGTGTCGACGCAGCAGTGGATGGATCTGTAAAGAAGGAAACAAAATTGTTTAAAATAATGTGTTTGTGTCTGCTAGTTGTAGAAGATGACGTCTGCGGGCGAAATGTGGACAACTTAGCCCTGCACGTATATATAGCAGAGCCACACCGACAGCACACATCGACAGCGCGATGGATGAGTGCCGGCGCAGATCACGCCACCTTTTGGAGGCGTGGTTATGATCGCGGATACCCTCGCGAATTGCGCCTATGTAAATTTGTATATATTAGATCATTTTTGTAAATAAACTCTCTTCTTCTTCTAAACTCCAATCTAATAGGGTGTTTTACTTATCTGCTACCAAACATCCCTAAATGTTAAAACACAAAACGAGCTAAAACTTTTGACTGTATAATACAGCTAAATGGTAAACCTTTTGGAACGAACTCGACAACTCGTAATATCGTCGTCTTCGTTGCTTGACCGTTTAACACTTTTCCACAGATAAAAAATAAAATAATGCCGGTGCTCAACGCATTGAGATTAAATCCTACTAATATTATAAATGCGAAAGTTTGTAAGTCTGTTTGTTTGTTACTCCATCACGTCTAAACCGCTGAACCGATTTAGATGAAATTCGGTATACAGATAGTTTTTATCCCGGAAAATTTCATAGTTCCCGCGGGATAGTGAAAACCGAATCCTACGCGGGCGGAGTCGCGGGTAACGGCTAGTTCATGAAATAATTGGTGCGACAGTGGCAGACCTAGATTAAACGCTGACGTCATCAGTCAAAATACTATCAATGATTCATTTTTAAAAAGTAGTAATTTATATGAAGAAAATATCGAACTGGGTTTCTAATCAAAAAATATAAAAAAAAATACATTTTTTTAGACGTAAACTTGTGCAATTCTAATTCAAATTTCATACTGAACCCGCGTAGGAACTGCGGCCAGCCCTTTCATTCAGAGAACTGGCCTATACGGTATAGGTTAGGGTCTAAGCTATACCTTGAAGTGGGATGTACATACGTATAGGCCGAGATGATGTGTGTTGTGTAGTGCAACATGCATCTCTTCGTATTTAAGAGCGTTTATACCTGCTGAGCTGGCAACGTCGCATTTTTGTTAGTTTTTCTCGATTATTCCATAAAAATTTAATGAAAATTAAAAATGTTTTCTGATAGAACACTTCTTAATATATAAGTTAATGTTTCTACTCCAATAATTATTCGTTATAGACTTTTATATTCCTTAAAAACAAATTAATGTTTATGACCGGTTTTTAAAGAAAATAAAAGTCTATAACGAATAATTATTGGAGTAGACACATTAACTTATATATTAAGAAGTGTTCTATCAGACAACATTATTAATATTCATTCAATTTTTATGGAATAATCGAGAAAAACTAACAAAAATGCAACGTTGCCAGCCCACTCTAACACTCATGGCAACACGCATGATCGGACGGATAGGTCTAAATTGGATTTAAAACTTCGCAAGTCATACGATTCTTGGATTAACTTTGTATCACTTTATTAGTCTCCGATAGTCTTCAGATTTTCGGAAAGTTAAGATAAGGTATCTTTTAAAGTTTAGATAAACCATCCACATAGTACTCGAGACAAGAGATACACTTTTCTTGTAAAAAAAGAGCAGATAATGACCCGTGCAATACAAGCGGAGGCCATATTGTCTAACGTGCTGACGCTCGCCATCGCATTCGTCATCTCTTTCTACCCTCGTCTCACACCGTGTGACAAAGAAATGGTGAAAACAATACGGTATTTGACTATTTTGTTATGTTTTATAAATAAAAATTACACAATGCCTGTTATCGAATAGAGAAACAATTTTTAAACTACCTTTACAAATAACAAAGTTATAAAGCTATGAAATTCAAGATTAGACAGAGAAAGACATACTTGCTGCATAGAGAAAAGCGTTTGAGAAAGAGACAGGTATATAGATTTTTCAAAAAATCACTATAAATCCAATTTTCAACCGATTTAAGTTTTCTCTTCGCTAAACACTGTCTGTATATCTATATTTTCATAATAATATTAAGACATGGCAAATTCTGGAGTTGTCAAATACCGTATTGTGATTCCGAGCGTCAGACAATAAGGTCTTAGGTCTCGGTAGTAATAATCAACTTGCATGTCTTGTCTTGTCTATTATTAATTTCAAATTGTTTGTATCTTAACATGCTCTGTATGTTATTATCATCACCACAGCATATTATAACGTCACACTGCTGGGCACCGGCCTCTTTTCAGAATGAGAGGGCTTGGGCCGCAGTTCCCACGCTTGAGGGCCCCGGGGCACTGCCCCGCCTAGCCCCTTGGTAGCTACACCACTGCCACCACGGCTTTCCAGCACGTCATGTGCATCGGACACCTGACGCATTTCCTAGTTAGCAAACCCCATAAATCTACAATTCCAGGCAATAAAAAATACCTAGAGCATCATGCGAAAATCGCGCCACGTGAAGGGAAGCTGAATCTTCTAATCAAGATGCCAATTTAGCCTCTGCTAAAGCAACATACGCTTTATGACATACACACATGGTACAAGACAGTTACAACGGTGGAGACAGCCTTAAGTGAGATATATGACGTTCGGTTTATACTGGAGCGAACCAGTTGGATGGAAAAAAAAATAGGACGGTATGAATGATAGTCGGTTCTTATGTTCTTTAAATGGTTATGGCTGAATGCAGTGGGTTAGGGCCAGCTTAGATTTATAAACACGAAAAGAAAAACTATATTTCTTTTCAGGATTCCATAGACAATGAGATGCTATTGAACGTAGACGGCTGCCTCTAAGTACACATAGGCTACTTTTTATTGTTCCTGAAATATCTCAACCGCTGAGGGTTCTCTGTCCTTTCGGCGAAATATCATTCCCAAATGTTTGATTTGCCAAACTGTTGCAATTCCCAACTCATGATTTTCTCTGAAACCATATTTATTCGTAACTTTCATAAAACAAACCTAACCCACTGTGCACTATAAAACTATAAGAAAATACATTGAGATTATTTTTTTAGGTTTCGGAGAAAATTGAGAGTTGAGAAATAAAACAATTTGGCAAATGAAACATTTGGGAATAATATTTGTGGGAAAAGGCAGGATAGTCAGGATAAGTGTAGAGATATATGGAACTGTGGCCGGGTGTTTCTTTTTTTTTATTAAGAAAGGGAGGAAAACGATCAACGTAAATGAAGACCACAATGTATTTTTTTTGGATTCCCATAGGAATGGAGTAAAATAAGGACAGCTATAACGTGGACGACGTCCCAAGTAAAGACTAGACAACAAAGACAATAAAGAGTACAATAATGTTGAATACAGTGTTTTACAATACAATACAGGAAAAAACAATTGAAAAATACACTTATTAAACTAATTAAGTTACTGAACGGTACAGTTTTAAATAAGGTAAGAACATAAACCAACACGCTGTCAATACCATACAGCCAAGTTTTATGGTTAAATAAACATTTATGTAAATTATTAAGATAATATACAAGACAGTTGACTGAAACACTATGGCTTAATCTTTAATTCCTCAAGGATGAAGCTGCGAGCATACGTTTGTTTGTTTATACTCTTTATTGTACAAAAAGGAAATACAAAAATGTTACACAAAAAAGAAAGAGCTAAGTACAAAGACGTAAGTACGTAGAGTACGTTTGTAAGAAATAAATTAAACACAAACTATAACATTGGTTTTTCAGCGTCCACACAAAAAGTCACGAAATTTGATGATCAGTTAACTATAAAAATAGGTTCAAATAACGAAAAATTTTTATTTATCACTTTTACTAAATTATTTATATATTTTTTTGTCTTATGGCAACATTGTATGAAACTGAACTAGCTTTACCCGCGGTACCACTTACGTAAAACTATTTATTAAGCTGTGACGCGAAAGAACCAAAGAATAGTACCTTAGGAATCTACAAAAATCAAAGTACCTAGATATATTAAAATTAAAACCACTCACCAAGCAACGTCATATTTCATAGCGAAAAACACTCATTTTGAATTAAAATGAAATTATATCCAAAAAATACAAGATGGCATGCGCCCGCGCTCAAATCCGACCGGGGTCTGGTTGCAAGTGCGTTAAATTGATACAATGAGGGGGAATACAATTAGGACCAAATAAAACTAGTTATATGTATAGTCCATTCGATAATTTCGTGTTTTTCTATTTCAATTCTTTAAGTAGATAAATCATGTGACGCGATTCATATTGAAAAGCTGGAAACACACTTTTTTGATAAATTGTCAGTCGACAAGTAGAATTGGATACTTATTGACATTTATGTGAATTGCTTACCGTCTTTTTAGATATTAATAATCTCAAAACAATATTCATTTACTAAAGCTGACCCTGATAGTTTTAAGAAGGCATCTGTACAGAATACATTTTACATTTACATTATTTGTTTACTTATTTTTTATTTTTAACTACATTTTTTAATTATTTTTTTGAAAATTGCTGCCCCAATAGCCTTTATCTTTCTAATATCGTGATAGTTCGCTCTGTTCACGCAAGAACTACTGAATGGATTTCAAAAACAGAAATTACACACAGACACTTTCATATTCATAACACATAGGATATTTTTTATATCGTAAAACTACTTAGTTCGAAAATTATTTAGAAAAATGTGTCAATATACACAGACGAAATAACATTTATATTAATAACAGTAGCTATTTCGTAAACGAAAAAAAGTATCAATGTAACTTATCCGATTTAAGTTTTAAGAAAAAATGACACGAAAAAAAATCACCATGGAAAAAAATGCAAAAAAGGGTCATATACTGCACAACACCGACCAACACTAAATTATACTGGAATTGCGAACGAGTTAGAACCAGTAGGGCCCAAATATCTAGTCTGCTTTAAACAGCAGTACCTACACTAGTGTTTCGTCACTTCATGTAATAAAGTAACTTCTCCACTACCACAGCAAGTTGCACATGCGGTTGATAACAGAGCACTACGATATAACACAACATGAGGTGGCGCTCTTTTTTGACGTGCCACGTACAACATTAAGGTATGCTCTCAAAAGGCATCGGCAGATCGGTCTCTCCCGAAGAGAGAGAGAGAGAGAGAGAGAGATTGAGAGATTTATTTACACATATTCGATACACAGAAAAACGCGTTAGGAAGAAATAATAATTATAAAAAAAACATCGAATAGCATAAACTGGGGCCAACATAACGTTCCGGCAAGCCGCAACGTTTTTCAGTGGGACCCATTAAAACTAAACACATAAAAACATATACACACTAGGCAGAGAGCAGGAAGCAGCTAGAGCTAAGAGCAGGAGCCACTTCCTAAGACACCGGTACAGCTCGGGATGATCGATTTATTGTTGTGGCTGCCTTGAGATCGTTTCCTTACTGTTGAAAGGCGACATAAGAAAATAACGTTACTGGAGACCATAAATTGCAAAAAGGGCCATAATGACAGGACACTTGATACAACACGACAATTTATTTTTACACCTGCTGGAAGGAAAAGAAGAAGATTGGCTTATTTTAAACAGGTGCAGGAGAAAGTGGGTGTCGTGTCGTATCAGGAAGGCACCGCTGGCCGAAGACCGTGCGGAGTGGCGGTCACTCCACCGACAAGAGCGTAGCGAAGGAGAAACATATTGTCAGTAATTTTTACTACTTTACTGAAAAATAGCAGCTCAAAGCCAATCCCAAGTGCAAATAAAATGTGTCCAAATGACATTTTAATATGCATCATCTACTCACCGCAATTAAACGGAAAACCGGTTTTTACCGCTTAAAAACTAGCAAGTAATGGTATTGTGCACATCTTAGTTCCTTTGTGATGTTAACACATTATTAAGTTCAGATGGTAGGTAATTAAGTAAATGAAAAATGACATTAAATAGTTTAGAGAACTGCCACGATAACGTATCGTGATTATTTAATCCAATGCCTCTGCAAAAATATAGTCTTACCTAATGAGAGAGAGACATTTATTTACACATATTCGATACACAGAAGAAACACGTTAGGAAGAAATAATAATTAAAAAAAAAAAACATCGAATTGTATAAATTGGGGCCCACAGCATAATGTCGCAGAAAGCCACAACGCAGTTTTTCAGTGGGACCCATAATGAAAATGAATGATACCCCACACTATGGTTTCAGGCAGGAAAAAATATTCATTCCCATCCCACTTTACGTGTAGGATACCTCTCTATCGAACCAACTGAACCGTGTGACCCACTGTGGAACCTTTTCGTAGAAAAAGTCATTCATATAGTGACATCGCATTTCTTGATAATTCATTATGTTTACTTACTGTTACTGTTACAGCGTTCTACGGTGGGTCCATATCTCTTTTTTCTCTGATTCTCTGTTCAGAATTGTTATAAAACAAACCTAACCTAACCTATAGTTTTCTATAGGTTACCATTTAAAAATTTCAGAAAACTGTGGTTTCAATAGGAAAAAAATTGTAACAAACGATGATTCGTACAAAATTTGTATGACTAGCGAACAGTATGCGAACTTTGGCGCGCCCTCAGGTATCAAACGGTTCAACTGTACCTGCCTCAATACAATACAATACAATACAAAGACTCTTTATTGTACACCAGACATACTAAGCGATACAGAAAACAGATACACAGAGAAAAAATTACAAGGTGAGCAATTTTTGTTTTCAAATTTTTATTTCGCCGCTTTGTCCGTGTAGTTAATAGTTAACAATACTTATGCAATGAATTTAATTAACACCTTGTACAAAGGTTTAATCGAGCAAAGCAGTGGGGAAAGGCTATTAATAAGTTAAAATTAGCTTACCTAAGTAACAGGAGCTTTGGATATACACTAAAATTCACGAATAGGATAGCTTGACACCACCAATCATCTGACGCACTTCCTCAACTGACAAACTCAATCCTCCAATGGAATCCCAACAGAAATAGTGAGCTGTGACGTCACTTATTGTGCCAACTAATAGTTATTTTTTTCAAAGCAACCAAAAACCCAATTTTATACTTCGTTTATTAGTATTAGAAGAAGGGTAAACAATCTTGGCGAGTATTTTTAAAAACGCTCTTAAAAAATAGTATTAGCTTATGAAACCAAAAGAATGTAAAAGACTACATTTCCTTGCTATTATAATCGTTACACATTTGCTGTGTCTTATTTTTCAAAAGTGTTCTACAATAAAAAGACACGTCAACATCGCTTACCTTCTTTCTAATGCTACGATACGAAGTATAGTTAATTTCGATTTGCTTTGATTTCCGAAGTCAGGTCTTGGAATTGTTTGTTAATGTCTATGACTATTAGTATTACCCTACCCAATTCAAAGACTCCTAATAGACTTGTAAAAAAACAATGTGCCTACACACAATGTCGATTAATAACTGACTAATCAGATCGCACAACTATTAAGCAATCTCTAGTAATAAACTATAGGCACGAATGCAATGTAGAGCAAGGCATTGTTTTTGGCGAGTGTTTTAAAGTAGTTCAAATTACAAAGTTATCGCAGATACGTACCAAGTCATTCAAGGCAAGGTTGTCAAGGCAGTTGACAATTGACATAAGATTTTTTTTAAATTGTCGTAAAAAATGCATTGAATGAAAACTAAAATAAACCAGACTGCCCCCAAAAAACTTTATACGGTTAAAAAAATTATATAATATGTTACAGTAACAAAAAAATCACCTGCTATATACTTTTTTTCGCTGACGCTATTTTGAAATGGTACTCCAATCTATAATCAAATGATATCTCATATTATGTCGAAAGCCGTCCAGCCGTTTAGGGACACCTTCATGCATACCTAATAATATCCTCGAAAAAACATCCTAGTAGTCTCGAGCTCTAAGTAATATTGAATAACTATATGGCGCGAAGCTGTAATAAAAAAAAACTATAGCATTCAATTATTTAATGAAAAAATGGAAAATGAAAACATAGTTTATTCAGTATCTTACTCAATTTTGCAGGTTACAGGTTGGTTGCCTCCTTTTAAGTATTAAGATACCTGTGTCAGGAGACACCGCTCCTCCATCGAATGTAACATTTACATGCACAATGTGTTACAATTTATACTTAATATTAAGTTAGGATAATAAAAGCAAAAAATTTCAAAAAATTAAAATTAAATAAAAAACCAGTGTGAATTTATTCATTTAAAAGTTGAGGTAAGTTTACTATCTAGAGAGTCTAACATTCCAACGTGTTGATGTTTGCATTCTTTCCAAGTAGAGGGGTATATATCAATATAATTATTTAAGACGTTATATAGTTTAGCAGACTGAAACAAATATTGCCTCTTAGCGTATATAAATGGTCAAAACAAACATAATAATATTTTCTAATGCAGCAAAAACGTAACCAGCTAAAAAAAATCCAGTAAAACACTTCGCTTCTTTAGTTGGATAGTATCACAACTAAAAAAGAAATGTTTTTAGCAGATCGTTGACATGTTTTTCGAGTTTTTTGATTAACAAATATTAAAGGACAGCCCTTCAAAAAACAATTTTAAACGGCTCACCTTGAATATTTGTTAATCAAAAATCTCGAATAACATGACAACGATCTGCTAAAATATACCGTACTGTAACTGAGGGCGACTGTACCAGCCAACATTATTTGACCCAATACTTGACTAGATACCTACACCTACTGCTCGTTACTTGTACACAATGAAGACATTTCGAGGTCCATTTATTCGATAAAATCCTAATCTGTAAAGTTACCAGCGATTTTTTAAACAGCTGAATAAAATCAAAACTGTCAAAAAACGGGCAGTTTTAAATCTAAGTAAATATGGAACCTCGCTAAAGCCGTGTAGAGCAGCCTCGAGCCGAGCCATATTGTCGGTTTTTTGGCCGTGCTCAAAGGATCCTCAGTCTGAGCCGTGCCTTTGGCAGCGTCTCCACTTGCGCGGCCTCGGAGCGAGGCAGCCGCTCGGCTCGAGGCTGCCTCTAGTGGATACGCGGCTTAAGATAATTAATTGGCGTATGCTGCATTGTAAACTTAGACTGGGCACAGTAAAAGGGAGATTTCAAAAATACGCCTATAATCGATCCACATCTCGATTATGAACAAACTAATTTCAGCTTTTCAGTTATTTAATCAACATCTTGCATTACTGCACAGAACTGCTGGGCTACTACGAAACTCAACTCGAAGTTCGTGTCGTGCGGTCCCTCTCGCTCTCGTATTAAATAGTATAAGTGCCAGAGGGACCGCACGACACGAACTGCGAGTTTCGAGTTTCGTAGTAGCACTCACTGCTGACATGGAATTAGGGAAATTGACTATGAAAAGGTGTCGGATTCAGTTTTCTGGACTGTACAGTGCCCTTAGTGTAAGTTTTCGGTTACAAAATACGTCTCGATCGCGTTCGCGTTAAAATCTCAATTTGTATAGAAACACGAACATCGCAAACGTTCCGATAGAGGCGCTGTTCGTGTTTCCATATAAATTGAGATCGAGACGTATTTTGTAACCGAAAGCTTACACTAGAGGTACAGTACCTACATGTACATCAACGTTGTTTGAATACTTAGTGTAATTCTAATAAAAACCTTGAACATCTGTCGGATGACGCAATGTCATTGATTAGCGTCCATTTGCGGTGCCTTATGGAGGCAAAGGCGGGTCTTTCAGGCTACCATTCAGTAGACAATAATGTATGCGCCAATACTATCAATAGACTTGCTTTTAATGCTTGACGTTTAACTGGGAAGGGCTTTATATTTAGACGTACTAGATATATTGGTTCAAAGCCATGGTAGCTTAGTAATTATTTTGACCTATGGCTTCACAGAGGTAGAACAGTGTGGGCTAGAATCAGAATTAGTGTCTGACTGAAATGTTTTTTTGCCGAAACCGAAAGTTCGGTTCCTTAGTCCTTGTCCAAACTGCTTAAATACTTGTAGATTACTTTTTGAATAATCAGACATTCCTTTCAAAAAGATATTACGAATTTAGAAATATAAATCGGCTTCGCGTGAGTACAGTTGAGTTCTTAAACTTCTGAGCGAACTTTTGATAAAAAATTTGATAAAAAATATGTGAACCGGCGTACATTCAGGTTTACGCTCAGAAGTTTAAGAACCCGGCTGTATGTACCTACAGTTTTTGGGAAATGATGATGAAAAAAGTAGTGCCCTTGATTAGAGAACTTTGTTTTAATTTTGCCCGTGCGAATACTTTTCTAAGGCTTAATCTGAAAAATATCATCAATCAATATCAGCTCAGGCTCAGGGAAGGTTCTATCTTCGTTTTCTAAATGAAATACTTAATGTTAAATTTAAAATATAATTTATTACTTAGTTGTACTCGGAGATAACAATACCGCGATGTCCAATACAGAATGACAAGATACCTTCAACATCATTGATTTATTTATCATAATAAAAGCTTGTAAAAAAACTTATAGCACCAGACCAGTGTCAACGTTATTCTTTAAAAAAGTCACGAATAGTTATTATAAGAATCAGTAGTATCAATAAAGCCTGTAAAAACTTCAAAATGGTGGTTTAGTGACGACACAGTTTGTAACTTAATCCGAGACTTGAGGGCACCCAACTCTTTATTATCGAGACAGAAAAACACTCGCTTCACTCTGGCATGAACTAGCGCCATCGCACACATCACACAAGGCTCCTTTATCAAATAAACATAATATCCAGTGCACAAGTAAGGTCCTTTATCATCAGTAGATTGCTTAGCGCCAAAAGCAACGCTCGGAAAGTATTTTTTCTTCAGGAATCCCATTAGATTTTCATCCACCCCCCGCAGAGCGACCGCGGCTTTATTTTCGCCCCCCCAAGCGCCGCCATTTTGTGTCTTAGCTACATTGTCTATTGCCAACATGGCGGCGTGTTTGACAGGATGCTCTAATCTATTGTCAAATGCTGCGGCAACCACTGAATTTGAACTAGGATCAACTACTACAGCTGCGTTAAGACATGATATATCACAATTCGAATCTCCTTTATACCATTTGGCTACTTCAAAAGCCAACACCATAAACTTGGTATGATTATCATTCTCAGAAGGACTGAACAACGTCCCGTCAACTAACCTTTCCAAATATTTATTTGGATGGAAATTGCATGACCAGAGTTTGCTGCAATCTCTAAAATGGTTCGTCAGTAGCGGCTGAGAGAGCGGCACATCTATTTCTTTAAAATATTCAAACATATTTTTTAATTCTTCAACATGGCACTCAATGTACTCTTGTATAGAAGAAACGCTGTCCAAGAAATGTACAGGACATAGAACTATGTCTCTTTTTCGAACTCTTTTCAGATGCGAAAGTTCTTTAAGCGGTATTTTCTCGTTAAGAACAGCTATTGCTTTTGATATTTCTTTGACATCTCTTATATGACCAATGTAAACTTTCGTCAATCGAATAGGTTCGAATATATCGTCTTGTAAAACAGCCATTAGATTATTTTTTCTTCCTTTTACATCCTCGATATACTGCTCTATGGTCATGGCAATAGAGTTTTCTGTCTTTTTCTTTTTGGCCGCCGGCTCTGTGATCGACACAGGTTCCATTTTATTCTGGATGATGCTTCTTGGTAAGCTGAAAATAAAGAAATTTTCCTCCATTGGTTTCGACACTTTATCACTTTTAAATTAAAACACAAGTATAAATCACATTTTGCACAATAAAAACACTGTGTTTTCGGCTACCTACTTTTGAACGGAATAATATAATAAAGTTTAAGACCAGAAAACTTTTTTTACTATTAAAAATAATAATAGATCACTAAAATTAGAACCACATGATCTGAACTTATAAATATATTTTTTTTAATTTTGCTGATTTAAAAAACATGAACCGACACCGGTTACCGACATAGCTCGAAGAATTGCGAAACTGAAGTGGCAATGGGCGGGGCACATTGCTCGCAGGACTGATGGCCGATGGGGTCAAAAAGGTTCTCGAATGGCGTCCGCGGACCGGGAGACGAGCTGTCGGTAGGCCTCCAACAAGATGGAGCGACGACCTGGTTAAGATCGCGGGATCGCGGTGGATGCGAAAAGCACAAGACCGGTCTGAGTGGAGAGCCTTGGGGGAGGCCTATGTCCAGCAGCGGACGTCTTTCGGCTGACATGATGATGATGATGATGATGAAAAAACATGAATGACCGAAATTAAAATAATTATTAATGATAATCACTGTTACACTTTTTATTAGATAACTTTTTGATTACACCAAAATATAATTATTGGTTATTACAACCTAACCAACTTAACGAAGTTGAAAACCCCAACATTGTCATTTCATAGTCATCTCAAAAACGGCTGAACCGATTTTATATTTAATTTATTATTTATTTATTATTATTTTTATATATAATTATTTTATTTTATAAACTAGTATTTTATAAACTATTAAACTAGTAGCTAAAACCAACTCGGGAGCTATGATGCCATAGATAAACAGGCACATATACCTACAGAGATAGCAAATTTATAACACCCCTCCTTTTGCGTCGGGGATTAAAAATAAGGTACACGGGTCACTCACGTATTAGTAGTCGAAGTATGCCCGACATACTTACGGACCAATGACTCTCTTTCAGTTGTTGGTACTCATGGGCGGTGGTGATTATTTCCCATCAGATGACCCGCTTGCTCGTTTGCTCGCTTGCTTGCCGTTTGCTTGGTAGTTTTGATTTAAATACTCTAAAATAAACAAAAATCCCTCCCTCCTTACGTAAAACTCTAATTCTGTTTCTAATATAAAGTTAAATGGTCAAACTATTGAATTTGTAAAATCAACAGTAATTTTAGGAATAATGATCGATTCTAAACTACAGTGGGGACCTTACGTTGGGTCACGTAAATTGAGCTCTGCTGCTTTTGCAGTTTAGAAAATACAGCAGCTAACCGATGTGGCGACGGCACGGTTGGTGTATTTTGCTTACTTTAATAGCATTATTTCGTACGGCCTTATTTTATGGGGATCTGCTGCAGACATTGAATCAATTTTTATCTTACAAAAGAGAGCAATTAGAGCAATTTATAATTTGAAGACGCGTGAATCTTTAAGATCTTTTTTAAGGAAACAGGTATCCTAACCCTGCCGTCGCTTTATGTTTTTGAAATAATCATGTATGTTAGGAAGAACATATGTGATTTTCCCACTAACGTCGATAAGCCAAAGGCTACTAGAAACACAGGGAAGCTTAAAGTTCCATCTCACAGACTGGCTAAAACGAAAAAAGTCGTTTCTGGGAAATTGCATACGTTTTTATAATAAAATTCCAAAAAATATTATAAATGAAACGGATACAAAATTCAGATGTATTGTCAAGAAGACATTAATATCAAAGGCGTATTATAAAGTTAATGATTATATCATGGACAGGGATATTTGGAAATAATTCCGATCCGTATTAGCGATCCCTTCAAAAAGCGAACCTACTGTGTTAAAAATAAAGTTGTGTAAAATACTTGTGATGTATAGATATCTATAATAATATAAAAGTGAACCGCCAGAACGGGACAAAAAAAAATGAGACAGCAGGATGGCGTTCTACAACACCATTTTGACACGTTTCTCCCAAACAATGCCTTATTTCTCTGGAATTTTAAAGCAATTCGATTCTTTGACCTTGGTAATCGCAAAAAACTTGAGAAAATATGATATTGGGTGTGTACATTTTGTATATTAAGCAAAATAAAATCACAAGTTCGAATTTCGAGCAAAAAACGAGCGATCTATTATCTATGCCAGTGTTGCCATTCAGGGAAAAAGAAATCTATTCATTATCCTGCATTGCAGTCTGTAAAGCTCCCCATTCATAGCCGCACGCCAGCAGGGCTACTACGAAACTCGAAGTTTGAAGCTCGTGTCGTGCGGTCCCTCTAACACTTATACTAATTAATACGAGAGCGAGAGGGACGGTACGATACGAACTTCGAGTTTCGTAGTAGCCGTGCAGATTACGTACTTTGCTGCGATGCCGACGCTTCTGCAGAACAGACGCCCATCGGCGTCAGCGGCATCCAGGTAAAGCTCAATTAGACGCCCATCGGCGTTTTCGGCACTCCAGTTGCAGATTTGTAGATATGCATAAGAAACAGTGTTCGTAAACCTTTTGTGATTTTTACTATCACTATTTTTGTACAGAAGTAATGAATAATGTATTTTGTCGGAAAAGTTCGTATTTAAAGCCTGACCAGAAATATTCGCCATGTTGCGGAATTTCATTGGAACTAATTTCTTACACTGGCAATAATTTTAATGATCGTCAGTGTCACTGTGGCGGTTTCTTTGAACAATAACAAAAAAATCCCAAAACGATTCGTAGTCAATAACGGATCATTGTAAATAATGTTTATAATAAACTACTGGAAAAAAACGCTTGGGGAATAAAACTATTTCGCTACAAAACCTTTTCAAATTAACATCGGAGCTAACAAGTAAACGTTGTAGACAAGTCAAGATGTCATTGTAGTCTAATTCTAGTCTAGTAAAAAAAAGCAGTAATTATAGTTATTAATAAACTTTCTAGGTATATCGGAGTCATCGATTACGCGAATTATGAAAGAAGGTCGTTCCTCCTCAGGTTTTAGGTCGCCAAAGAAAAAAGAAAGCATTGTTCCGACTATACTGAACTATTTGCCATATAAATAAGAACAATAGCGCCCTCTTGACAATAGTCATATATTTTTGGTTTACCTTTAGGTATCTTGATACGATGAAAAAACATTTTTCACTAGATCTATAAGCAGGTAACTGACTATCCTACTAATCCTATTTATCCTACTTATCCATACTAATATTATAAATGCGAAAGTGTGTGTGTTTGTATGTTTGTCCGTCTTTCACGTCGAAACGGAGCGACGGATTGACGTGATTTTTGGCACAGAAAGTTCATGAGCCAGATTAACGCCAGATTTAATAAAACATTTAATATATATATCAAAATATAAATAAATAAAATTAATATAATTTATAAATATAATTAAAATAAAAAGGTTTGGATTTTACCAGATAAACAAAATTCATGGGATAGCTTGTTGAAACTGAGATAAAAGATTAGAGACATTCTGAGAATATCTTGTCAAAAGTAAGTTTGATATTAGGTACTTTTTTTTTGCGAGAAGACAATTTTTTCATTAAAGTTTTGACTTCCATCCCAATCTTGGCCTATATCAGACCTTCCCATTAGTGGTCCAGGTGGACTGGGGGTCCATGGGACGCCAGAAAGGGTCTGTGTTCGTGTGAAAAAATGGGGGTTTAGGAACGGATGTGGTTTTATGGGAATCGAAAGTTATAGATGTTTTCAATTTAGATTATCGGAACCAGAAACGGAATCGGAACGGAAAACTGAACCGGAACCAGAATCGGAGCCTGAGTGATAGGTGGACGAGAAGTTAAGGTTAGGTCTACTAAACCTGAGGGTCTATTGCGTAACGTTTCTGTGACTCGCGATCACAATCAAATGATAGTTTTCGCATTCAAAAACTGTCATTTGATTGTGGTCGCGAGTGTCAGAAACCTTACATGATTAGCCCTCTGTATGTTTTTGATGTGCGCCGCTCATGTCCAGTCGCCGCGGTAAGCATTTACATCCGATATAACTTCCGTTTCTAAAGTAACGGAACCGGACCCGAAACGGATGTTTAATATCAAACGGAAGTTCCGACTCGGAACGGAATCGGAGCTCCGTAACGTCCCTGGTTTCTAGGCAGGTTCATAGGTTTATGCTACAAAGTGCAAAAATGCTGCTACTGGTTACAAGTGCAGCTTGCAGCTATATTACGTGGCGGTGAAGAGGTTAAGTTAATCCTGTTGTTTAGTAGATTCTTAGCAGAGAGTTCTTGACCAGTAAAGAAACAAAGTAATAGGGTTATAATATCAAAAAATTTAAGATTTGAAAGAAAAACTGTAAGAATGTATTATGGCAACCCTGTTAATTAAAAGAAACAATAAAGATTGCTTGTAAATACATACATAAGTTTATGTCAAAATTTTCATTTTTAATAAAAGTTTTTTTGCACTTGCATTGTCATTTTCTTGTTTTAGTAACATCTGCAATACATTGTGTCTTAAGGGCGGTAAATAAGGAATTATGAACGAGAGTCTATTAGAAGCCCGAAGACGAAGACTGAGGGCTTTAATGAGTCAATGTTCGTAATTCTAGTAGCGCCCGTGCGACATACAATGTTTTTCATCACATTCGGGTCAATCAACTTTTTTACCGACACTAATCTCTCCGCGATATTTTAAAAAAAATTGCTGACTTTTGTAAGTAAACATGTTTTTTAAGTATGTAATTTAATAGATGTTGTACATGAATACATGCCATTCTACATAAGTTCAACCTATTAAACCGTGAAATATCTTGTTGGAAGTACGATTCTTTGGTAATGTCAGAGACAACTTTGGTAACGCAGGAGACGCCCAAAGTGTGGGTAAAATAGTTGATTGGCCCATTCGCAAGTTAAATTATATATTTGTAAAAGAAAAACTGTAATTTTTCCAAAAATTGCCGATACCGCTGACTACGCTCTTGGCAGCGCCAGCTCCGCGCCCCCCAAAGCGTTTGCCCGACCAGCACGCCATGCAGTAATAAACTCATTTACCGTTTTTAAATATATTACTTCTCTCTTCTTCTCTTCACCAACATCTGCATATAATCATCCCATAGATTTAGTGCCACAGCGGAGTGTACAAAAATATATCCTCCTGCCTGAGCCCTCGCATACTTTATAAAGAACCAATTAACACTGAGAATAATGGCCGAATGTTCTTTGTAAAGTACAAATTGTTCATTGAATAAAAAAAATTAAGATTTTTTAAATAAAATCCTAAATAACAAAGCTGTTGAACCACGTCCAATCAAAACTATTTGATTGCGTTTGCGAACATCAGAAACGTTAGGCATTACGGCCTCAGGTCGTAAGTAGTATGTTTGTTAAAAAAAGTTCGAGCCTATGAGTTTAATTAATGTTTAATTTATGATCTATTTTGTACAAAATCCTTTTAATGTCATACAAGTTGTGAGATATTTCATATTTAATCTGGAGTGGCTCATAAAAAAGACTGCGGCTGCACATGTCCAAATTAACCCGTCTCTTGGATAAACCTTATGGTGCTGAGCTAATGCAGTTAGTCAGGGAGAAGTGTTTTGCAAAATGGCAAGAAATGTTCAATATTGAACCCAGCGCTGGTCTCTTTTTCTGGTTTTTCCATCCATGTCTCAGTTTGTATTTTCAATATGGTTCAATATTGAATCCATGACTAAGGGCATTTGGTATGGCACCATAGAGAGTAAAATCTTGAAAGTACCCTGGTTTGATAATTCCAGCCTCCCCAGGAATCTTTTCATGTGGGCTTTTTGTGTGCGGTGGTTGTGTGGTCACATTCCACTAAACTGTTTTTTGAATTTGATGAGAGTTGTACAATCACCTTTGTGTATAAATTGTAATAAGACTGAAGACCTTATTCTTTTGGAATGTGATCAGTATAAGGACATCAGAGACAGGTATTTGGACGGTATGGGCCTGTTCAATGGAGGTGTTAATTTAATTCTAAGTCAACCACTTTTAGAAGAAGCGATGCTGATTTAGAGGGTTCTAAGACAGGCCTTTGCATCCAGAGACATGGTTTCAGTGCAAGGGAGAGCATAATATCTGTAGTGTGGTGTATATAACCGAGGCTTCCCATGAGGCTGAGGCTGACATAGTCACATTTGGTGTACTAAAGCCTTGTTAAAATACTAGATAAAAAACAAAAAAAAAAAAAACGCCGTGCGACTTAGGCAAACTGTTAGCCTAACACCACCAACCTGTCATGTGTGTCGACCAGTTAACATCCATACACAGATTGTAGATGCTTCATATTTAATAAGCCTCACAAGTGGGCACAAGCCTCTCACGTACAGGAAGCATAGTTTTTTTTATTTCTAGTTCTTTTAGGCTAGGTTCGTCTGTGTGTCTATGTTAACCTCACTGGAAGACTCAATGGCCACATTCATCAAACACTTCTTCTGCTATCCTAGATTTTCTGTCTGCAATGGAGTTGACAAACCTGTGTATATTCATATTGTATATCTTCCAATACGAGACAACCCAAGATAATATTCACTGCCCCAATGAACAGGTCCAAATCAGTCAAATATGTTTCACGGCTATCCTTAGCCAGTACACACTAATACAAAGCGCAGTTAGATTTCTAATATAACTTTTAAGTCCCAAGTGGTCTATTATGACGCGTGAGTTTATTTCACATCACAAATATATAAAATACTTGCTAGAACACTTTAATCTAATTGGAAATCGTAAAAAAACCTGGAACTCACACGTGCTAACCAATAAGACCGGAGAAATTCGAATAAAATGGTCCAATTCGACTCAAGATTGATAATATAGCATGAAAATAGGAAAATTATAAAGGAAAAATTACCTTGGTCGTTACTTTTTTCGGTGACGCACGTACAGTCCAGAGTCAATGCAATAAAATAACGATGCTTTACACCACTGTATGTAAACAAATCTGAGTTTTGAGTAAAACAAGTAAACTTAATCGTTTAGATAAAAATAATTTAACACATTACTACGACAGCGATCAGTCAGCCATTACATTACACCACAGATAAGAAATCTTACTGACGTAAGTGACGTGACGTCTGACAATTGACGGCTCGCTGGGGTGACAGCTCAGGGTGACAGTCTTTACTCTTTACCTGACCGGACAATACCAACATGGAAATACCGCCCCTGTTTTTCGTGTATACGCACATTGAATGCCATGCCACTAAATAACAGCAACAGGGCTACTACGAAACTCGAAGTTCGTATTGTACCGTCCCTCTCGCTCACGTATTAAATAGTATAAGTGTCAGAGGGACTGCACGACACGAACTTCGAGTTTCGTAGTAGCCCTGACACTTATACTATTTAATACGAGAGCGAGAGGGACGGCACGACACGAACTTCGAGTTTCGTAGTAGCCCTGACACTTATACTATTTAATACGAGAGCGAGAGGGACGGTACGATACGAACTTAGTATCGTCAACCCCCCCAAATAAAACCCACAACCTTAATGTGCTAGTTATGAAACCCGTGGTCGGTAAATGAGTCATTGCGCGTACAAATTTTCTAGTCATGAAGCCCAAGGTCGGTAAATGAGTCATTGCCCGTACTAATGGTGCTGCGCGCGCTGCTGCTGCAGGACCACGCACACGCACGTCAGGCGCGTGCTGCAGTAGGGGGGGAGGGCGGCGCTGCCAAGAGCGCGGCCTAAGGTACCCATCGGCAATATTTGGAAGAATTATATTTTTTCTTTTAGAAATATAAAATTTTACTCGCAAATGTGATGAAAAACATTGTATGTCGCATGGGTGGTACTAGAATTACGAACATCGACTCATTAAAGCCCTCAGTCTTTGACTTCGGGCTTCTAATAGACTCTCGTTCGTAATTCCTTATTTACCGCCCTTAAGACACAATGTACTATTCTTTTGCCCTTGCAGTCGGGTAAAAAATAAGGCCGTTACGCTTCCGTTACGTGATAACTGAAGGATCTCTTATACTAACTTCCTAACATATATTTACTGAAAGTTACTGTAAGTTTGCAAAGCTTAAGTTATCTAAGCTTAGCAGTCCATTAATCGACATTCAAAGACAAACATGTTCCCTGAAGCAATTAGCAAACTTTGTAATATACTACTGGTCACTTTGTATTAACTATAAACGTGGTGGCTATGAATACAATGTACCGGGTGTGGCCTGGCCTGTAATACGAGCAAAAAATTAAAACATAGCTCGTCGTCGTCAAACTTAACAACATACGTACACAGACATACTTTTCGGATAGGATGGGTACGGTGACACATGTACAGGTTTGTGGCAATGTAAATTAGAATCGATTTATTGCGATTCTCGATTAAATATGCTATAGGGTGTGTAATCGATTTTATTAGTGATAGTTTATATTTTTAACTAGTTTTTGCCTGCGGCTTCACCCGCGTAGCAAGTGTTTTTGCTTGTCTATCGGGATCTCACAAACCATGCGGTCTTCTTTGGCACTATATCAAAAGTAATAACGGTAAAAAAAAATACGAAAACCGTAATAACAAAATTGAATAACAAAGTAACAGTTCAAAACATCAAAAAATACGAAACACTCGATACAAAGACGCATTTAAGGACCTTCGCTTTCGTACTAATTGACAGATGATGCGAGTCAAACGATTTGACAAGATTGTGAAATTGATTCGGTCGATAAGATAAGCAAAGTCAAGCTCTATGAGGGCTATCGCGAATGAATTCGCCGCTAGAGGCGCTAGTGTAGCGTGAGGTCTCCGAAATGTCAAATCTCATAGTTTTTGGGTAAGCTACGCGGGTTTATTTATAACTAGCTGTTGCCCGCGGCTTCGCCCCGTTGTAATTTTCTAAATTTTCTTCCATAAAAACCTTCTCCTTACAATAAAGAACACAACAAAAAAAGAATTAGTAAAATCTGTCCAGCCGTTCCCGAGTTTTGCGCTTAGCAACACATTTTACGATTCATTTTTATTTATATAGATTAGATTTTTTTGTGAATATTTTGCATTACCTGAAATTAATTATGGCAATTATGCGTTACGGGGCGATGAATGTCTGTGTTTTGAGACAGTTTTGTCTTTCGGAAACTTTTGTCCTCCTTTTTTACCGAACAAAACGGGACTTAGCAACATTGTGGTGGCTGGATATTTTTATGGTACGGTTTTAAGGTGTTTTAAATATGATTTTAATCTAAACTTTGTTTTAACGCCCGTAATAACAGACTCTGAAAGCCACACTTAAAAACCTCACGCAACAGTGCGCCATCTAGTGAGATAAAAAACGATAGCCCTCATTGAAATAGAGTTCCGTTTTACGCGATGAAAGTTGACGAGATTAAAATTTATTTTTTTAGTTTTAAAACATAATAATATATTTTTAAGTGATTTTTGTTTATTATTAGTAAGTCTTTTAAGCTATAGAGATTTTTTTTCGTTCTTTTGGAATTCAAGTATATTTTTTTTATAAATTATTGGCCTGAAAGATTTATGGCGTGGAATGGAAAAAACGCAAGTGTCATTGTACCCATCCTATCCGAAAAGTACATAATTGAGCAACTTTTAAAAATAAGGAGTATTTGAATTTATCTTTTTTCATACAAATTAAATACTGCTATCAATGTACGCCATCCTAGAACCCAACTGACGTCGCCTGTCACGCTACAAACATCAAGCATTTTGCTTTAAATTTGCTTCTTCGATTTTTTTTTATTCGACTGGATGGCAAACGAGCAACTGGGTCTCCTGATGGAAAGAGATCACCACCGCCCATACACACCTGCAATACCAGGGGGATTGCAGATGCGTTGCCTTGCCAACCTAGAGGCCTAAGATGGGATCTACCTCAAGTGCCAGTAATTTCACCGGCTGTCTTTTGTCTTCACGCCGAAACACAACAGAAACTACAAATAAACTAATTATTTTTAAAAGTAGCTGAACTCTTGTTGTTCAGTTTGAGGAGTATGATCTGTTTTAATTATATTGCTCATATTACAGGCCACACCCGGTATATGGTATTGAATTGAGGAAATCTGTGTAGGTAGGTATGTGGGGGGAGGCTCCAATAGAGAGATCTCTCTCCAGGCAGGTGTTATGCCTGGGGACCGAAGTCCAAAGTAAGTGTCGGAACTTGTATAAATGCGACCGCGTTGAGAAACTTCGATAGCGCGATGTAGAACATGGTGAGAGTTTCTATCGTTGTTCACTAGATCGCGCTAGGAGCCCTCCTTTTTAGACCGGAGGTCGGCGTGGAGTGCGGTGCAGTCTGTGCGTCATGTGGGCGCTTGCAGGTGCCAGTTGCTTGAGTGTGTTGCTCGGAGCCTTGTTGGCGAGCGTTGAGTTGAGTTGCGTTGAGCTGCGTAGCTGTGGGTGAGCTGTGTTGAGCTGCGTGGCGTGAGCTGCGGTGAGCTGCGTTGAGTTGAGGTTGTCACACTGTAGACACCAGGCGTATGTAGTACATGCTAGTGGTGCACGGTGTGGTTAGTCTGGCCTGCTGTGAGACTGCGTCTTCGTCTTGGATGTCTTCGAAGGCTGCGTTTGTGTCCATTGTCGAAGTCCAAAGGAAGAGGGTCGGAACTTGTATAAATGCGACCGCGTTGAGAAACTTCGATAGCGCGATGTAGAACATGGTCGGAGTTTCTATCATTGTTCACTAGATGGCGCTAGGAGTCGCTAAAGGTACAATCCTAAATCACTATAGTAATATCTAGTGTTTCTTATTATAGTTTTTAATGAAGAAGTCTTGTGCTGGCCCTATACCACGAAATGCAAAAATTGAACTTCATATGTTGCCGTCCCGCTGACGCTTATGTCATTTAATACGCGAGTGAAAGGGACGGTGCGATACGAACTTCGATTTGCGAGTTTCGTAGTAGCCCCTCTGATCCTTAGCAAATATTTCGATTGTCATCATCATCATCCCAACCTATATATGGCCCACTGCTGGGCACAGGCCTCTCCCATTTATATTGTAATGAATGATATTTAAAAACATCATTATGGGTCTTTTCCATTCAACTTTGTTCATAATAAAATTGAAAAGGATTACAATTATGAACTTGCCCAGGCGTGCAGTGTAATATTAGTTTATTAAAAGTCACTTGAAGTTGATTTGTGTTTTATTTTAATGAATCCTTTTACAATCTTAATTATTTTAGTTTTTCAATGTGCTGCCCTTGCTCTCTGCTAGATGTCAAGTGACGTTGACATTGACAGCTATATGACAGTTCTATTACAGCAGGGCTACTCCGAAACTCGAAACTCGAAGTTCGTGTCGTGCGGTCCTCTCGCTCTCGTATTAAATAGTATAAGTGTCAGAGGGACCACACGACACGAACTTCGAGTTTCGAGTTTCGGAGTAGCCCTGCAGCCTACGAGGACGATTTTCAGGGTGACACTTTCCCGGCCCGTTTAATACCGACATGGAAATACCGACCCTGTTTTTCGTGTACATGCCCATAGAAGCTCAATTAAAGCTCATGTCAGAGTCTATCTGGGTCGGTATTTTCATGTCGGTATTATCCGGGCCGGGAAAGAGTGTCACACGATTTTCACAGACCGTATGTACTATGTTCTACATTATGTCCGTAAAAGTCTATGATAAGATAGTGGCTGCGGGCTACTACGAAACTCGAAACTTGTTCGTGTCGTGCACGTGCGGTCCCTCCGACACTTAGGGGCTGTTTCACCATCCATTGATTAGTGTTAACTGGCGGTTAGGTGTGATGCCGTCTCTATTTGTTTAGTTTGAATAGACGGAGACGGCATCATATTTAACCGTCGGTTAGCGCTAATCAATGGATGGTGACACAGCCCCTTAAACTATTTAATACGAGAGCGAGCGGTACCGCACGACACGAAGTTTCGTAGTAGCCCTGCTGGATATAAAGTAAAAGTTCAGTTCAAAGTAATTTATTATATTATTTAATTATTCAAATTATAAACATACATGAGTATAGGTACGCTATTGTCAACCAGCATCTAAAAACATTTAATATTATTTTTTACACATTAAGTCATTGAATGACTTTAAAGTAATTTCAATTAAACATGTTATTTTTATTTCCGAATTACATAAAGAATGTACGGTTAAAATTTCAAGTGGCTACAATTAGAAGAGCGACTGGATGAGACATGGGTCGTATACTCGTATTTTTAAATATGTTAATTTAATTGTTTTCCAATGCTTGGAACCATGCCTGGCAGGTTTCTGATGCAATTTCACACAGTGAAGACAGTGCTCTACCAGTTGAATCTAATTCTGAAAAATATAAATATAATTACGTCAATAGATTTATTTATTTATTTGTTGCTGTTTATCTCACTACCTATATTTATTTTGGACGTATATTATATGTACAATATAATTATGTATGTATTCGTAGATGTATTGCTGTTACGTTTAAATTTTCTTATCTACTTTTGATGCACCACCTGTTGTAAACTAGTCCTTCCTTCTTTCTGTAAAAAGGTTGCCTGGAAGAGATCGCTCTTAAGCGATAAGGCCGCCTATTGCTCACCTTGTAATATTTTTTTCTGTGTATCTGTTTTCTGTATCGCTTACTATGTCTGGTGTACAATAAAGAGTCTTTGTATTGTATTGTATTGTATTGTAGATGCTCACTGAAATTAAAAAACCGGCCAAGAGCGTGTCGTACACGCCCAGGATAGGGTTCCGTAGCAATAACGAAAAAATCAAATATTTTTTACTAAGGATTTCGTATTGAGTAACTGAATCTTCCAAGTTTAGGTATATTTTATTAGATCACTGAATAGAAAAATTGTATTAGCAACCCCCAATGCTTTTAAAAGACCTATCCAACCAACGATGCCCCACAATGTAATATAGGGTTAGTCGAGAAAAAAAATAAACACCCCCACTTTACGTCTATGGGGAGGTGCCCTAAAAATTTTTTTTACTATTTTTTATTGTACCACTGTATGTCGGCGTGACTGATATGTATATTCTTGTCAAATTACAGTTTTCGAGTACTAACGATCTCTGAGCTTACCAGCGGACAGACATGGCGAAACTGAGTTCCTAGTTGACTACGGAACCCTAAAAATCAAATGTGGGTTTGCAATTTTACAATTTTAATGTTATTCGCCAGTAAATTTTTAAAAGCCATTGTAGTTTTGCATAATATTATGATTTATATTGTCAATATTTTTTTTTTTTTTTTTTTTTTTTTATACTGTATAGGCTTGCGTTTGGCCACAATCACGCCTGATGGAAAGCGAGGATGAGGCCTACGATGGAGCACGCTTGCCTAGAACTTTCAGAACTTTCGCAGTATTGTATTGTAGGTATAACTCTTTGTACATGAAATACATAAAAATAACAGTTTACACTGAGAGATCGATGTATAAAGGCGAACTTATCCCATAAGGGATCTCTTCCAGTTAACTTTGAACGATTGACAGGACAGAGTAGATTACGTAGCTAATGGAAAATTAAAAGATGAGTCGAAACCCTAAGTAGTAGGTACCTAAGTATATGTGGACTTACCTACATTACCTCTTTTCCCGAATATAGAGCCATTGAAAGGAGGCTTCCTATAAGAAGCCTCAGATGAACGCAAAGCGCACATAACAATAGTGAAGAAGCAAATTATGATAATGGAGCGCATTTTTCTTTTCAATGAACCTGAAAAAAATAAAAGTGGTAAATTTAACTTACTATGGCAACTAAACAGTGACATCTGTTGTTGAGTAGCTATTACTAATGTAGTTCACGTACTCGTCAAGAGATGGCATCGTAAGGCCAATATTATTAATTTCGTTACTACAAAAAGTTACTATACTATCTCATGCTATCTCTATTTACTCAACACAATACTAGTACCTACACATGTTATGTTTAAAGTAAATAATGAAATGTTTACACGAAAACCGCAACACTTAGCGTAAAAAATATATCTTTCACACTAAAAACAATTTATTAACAAAAAAAAACAATCCTGTTTAATTTTGAATTTCAAATATTTATATATAACTCTGCTATCACGTGAAGGTAGTTGGTTTATAAAATCACTAGCTGTTGCCCGCGACTCTGTCCGTGTATAATTCGTTAATCGCTATCCGGCGGGTTTATAACTATGCAATTTCCGGGACCAGCGGCGTCTTTAGCTAGTCTTTAGCCCATGTAGCGCCCGTGTGCAATTATTACTTTAGCGCCATCTAGGAAGCGCGCGGTCAAAATGGAATAGGTTCAAAATGCCGCGGCCGGCGCCCCTAACACCGCTGCGCCCGTGTGCAAGTCACACCCTGCACTATAGGTAAAGACGCCTCTGTCCGGGACTCAAACTATCTGTATACCGATTTTCATCTAAATCGGTTCAGCGGTTTAGACGTGAAAAGGTTATCAAAAACAAACAGACTTACAAACTTTCGAATTTATGATATGATTAAAGTATAGTCAAGTCAAATATTATATTATAGAAATAGAAGATATTAAAACTGTTTACCAAGATTAGATTACTAAGGTCTAGTGTAAAAATATGGACTTATCGAAACCTTAAAAAATACGTACCACAGACTATTATTCCGACGTAACATATTTTAAATGGTTCGTCTAGACACATATTTTTGCACTTGACTGTACATACTATTTACAAGAGAAGGTACAGTCGAATTCTTATACTTCTGCAATGAGGAAAAATTCAATCAAAAATATCTAAACACGATTCTATGCCTTTAGCAATAGAGTCGTGTACGGTCGAACAAATAGGGATGTTGACACCTCCAATCAATATAATTGACGTACTTTTTATGAGCTGTCAAAACACAATTCTCCCATAGAGTTTGAATGGAAATAGCAATTATGACGTCACTTGTTCGCACACTCAATCAACTAACTATTTATTTGTTTTAAAGCAACAAAAATCTAATTTTGCAGTTAATCGATAATTAATCTGGTTTTCAGGGCTAAAATAAAGCGTTTTTTTACTGGAGTCGTGTCTTCGAATTATTTTTTAATTGTGTCAACATCCCTATTGAATCATGACCCTGGGTGGAACCTTTTAACAATTTTCAATAGCATGAGATGTCAACATGACATTAGTAGCACAAAGGTTCCACCCTGGGTCATTATTCAATTTGCCCGACTGTACACATATTTTTGATCAAAGTAGATCAAAAATAAAACACGACTATAAAAAAATGCGTGTGGAAAACTACAAAATCTGTGGGCACGGCAGTGCCTCCGCCAAGTAAAGTGCCAGTGACTTACAAGTAGCTGCAACACCAAAGCACAACTTGAGTCTGCGAAGCTCAACTTACTGATGCGGATCGTTGATTCTTTCTCCCTTTTATAGTTAATTTTCTGGACTGTATCGGCCACTGGGTCAAGTAAATCATATCAGGGTTGATTGGATAGCTAAATAGTTTATAGTGCACAATAGGGTTGTAATTGAAGTCTGCAGATCTGCGTCCCAGGAGATGCCTTTGTCTATAGGTAGTGCCACGAGTTGAAGCGAATGATTACGCACACAGCTACATAAAGAACTGATTCCAAGGAAAATGAATGAAATTAATGAGTGAGATATCAAATATCACTTAAGATCAGAAACATTTAATAATAATGCGTCGTGCGCGTGCGTGACGTGAGAGGTCAGTTATTACAAACCATCCTCCATAAATTCCGAGATCGAGTAGGTAGTTAGTAACATTTATCTATTAGGATTTTTTTAAACTTTTTATTAAAGGATGTGCTATTTTGCTCACTTCTTAAATCTATGGGAATTCTATTGTATAATTGTATCGCTTTGTAATATGGACCGTTTTTAAAAATACTTAATTTTGGTTCAGGGAGAACTAGGTCATGTTTACGTCGCATGTTATTTGAAAATTTAAAAAGGTGGATATTATTTCTGACGAACAAGGCTACTTCCAAAATATACAAAGAGGGGAGTGTCAATAATTTAAACTTTTTAAAGTATGGTCTACAGCTATTTGGTAGGCAGATATTTGCTAAGATTCGGAGGCATTTCTTTTGCATAACAAACAGTTTATGTGCATCTGTGCTGCACCCCCACAGCAGCAGCCCGTAGCGCAGCCACGAGACAGCGCGCGCGTGGTACACCGACAGCGCACACGTAAGGCTGGTGTTGTAATGATGATGAAAACGCGGGTAGTTGTGTGCCGGTGTCAGCTTCGTCGGGTAGTCGCGCGAGCAGAGCGGCGGCGTGTTGCAGCAGCCGCCGAGTCGCGTTGCTCCGAGGAGGAAGGGCTACGGCCTCTTGTACACACACGGTTTATCGCCGTGAAAATCTACGGTTAATCCGCCGCGTGTAGGCACGGTCGTCAGTGTTGTATGGATCACTATGAAAGCTTGTAGACGTGCACGGCGCACACGGCTGCGGCGCGATAAACCGTGTGTGTACAAGAGGCCTTATCCGGGTCAATATATTTAATTAGAAAGGTTATTCCTATCGATAAAAAAAGTTTCAAGCGTATCTAAAATTTTCATCCATTCCCCATTGATTCCTGATTCTATACGTACACCTAACTTGCTTGTTAGATGGTGGTAAGATGATTCGACGTTTTTTTTTTGAGTTATTATTAATTATTTAGAAAATAGTGTAAGTACCTCCCTAAGGCACTTGTCTCACCGCCAGCGAGGAAACGATTGGCTATCGACTATTTTCTCGCTCAAGAAACGAACAAAAGATATAAGATCCTGTGTGAGTAAAAGAGACACATATATTAATAGTTGATCGCTGGCTGTTCACACTGTCGGCGAGAACTCGCTCTTACATCTTTTGTCGCAGCGACAAGAGCTATAAAACTCGCTGAGCTATAGATACTCGCTCAGCGATGTCAGCTTGGCGGCCGCCCCGCACGAGCGATTCGAGTGGAGCGAGTAATCGCCCGTCGCACTCGAACACTCGCTTACAGCCGAGCGACAAAACTACACTCGCTTCTCGCTGCTCACCCACTCGTTTCTAGTTACTCGCTCTACTCGCTTCTCGCTCATCGTCGGCGGTGGGACAAGTGCCTAATCGATTCAATTCTCGATTCTGAGCCCTGAGCGAAGTACTTTCTGGTTTTCTGTTATTTAATTGACACCTTGTATATATCTTGTAACTGAAGCGTTTCTATTGGTTCATGGAAAACACATCCCACCAAAAACATTCTGTAAAAAACTAGCCAAGTCTCGATGGAGCTGCTTTTTTATCTCTAAAAAGTAATGAATGAAATCTAGACAAATTCGTGCCAAGTCTAAGGTTCCTTACTGCGATTTCTTTATTATTATAGTTAATAAATAAATAAATATGTCACGGGACAATTCACACCAATTGACCTAGTCCTAAAGTAAGCTTAGCAAAGCTTGTGTTATGGGTACTAAGCAACGGATAAATATAATTATAAAGATATAGATACATACTTAAATACATATTAAACACCCAAGACCCGAGAACAAACATTCGTATTTTTCATACAAATATCTGCCCCGACACGGGAATCGAACCCGGGACCTCAAGCTTCGTAGTCAGGTTCTCTAACCACTAGGCCATCTGGTCGTCTGGTAGTTAATGTTGTCTGTTGTCTTGGCCGTTGACTTGTACCCACTCACGTATAAAGAATGTTGAGTCTTAAGTCTTATCCATTAAATGTTGAGACTCAATACGTGGACAATATAAAGAAATCGCAGAAAGGAACCTTAGACTTGGCACGACTTTGTCTAGATTTCATTACTTTTTAAAGCTAAACAAGCAGCTCCATCGAGACTTGGCTAGTTTTTTACAGAATGTTTTTGGTGGAACTCTGGATAAGACTAGACTGAACATTCTTTATACGTTAGTAGGTACAAGTCAACGGCCAAGTCACACAACATTAACTATAATAATAAAGAAATCGCAGTAAGGCACCTTAGACTTGGCACGACTTTGTCTAGATTTCATTACTTTTTAGAGATAAACAAGCAGCTCCATCGAGACTTGGCTAGTTTTTTACAGAATGTTTTGATGGGATTTCACTTCTTTTTGTTTCTACAAACTTTTTGTAGAAACGTGGGCTTATTGATTTATTTTATTAGATTTTCTTATTTGACACAGGTTTTTTGGTTGAACTCTTGTGTTTTCTAATCAGGGTCATCATGTACTCCAGATCTTCGATTAACCTAGTTTTTATAGTTTTCCCTTTATGTGGCCATTAAACCCTAACTCTGTACCAAATTTCAGCTCACTGAGTTTATGGGAAGTACTAGTTCTATTTTATTTTGAAACTTTGCTTTCGCTTAACTTCGGAACTAAATGACCTACAGACTTGAAATTTTGGATTTTTAAGTATGTGATTATAGCTTACTGGATGACGAAAATTTCTGCGTTCTGGTCTTATCCAGAGGTTCTCAAATAGGGGCCTGAAAATGCGGCGAAATGGTTCCAGTAAAGGATGGTACGGCAGTGTTTGCTTCGCGCTCGACTTGGCGGGGGCACTACCGTGCCCCCAGATTCCTCGCAACACATCCTCGCCCGCAAGGCTACTACGAAATTCGAAACTCGAAGTTCGTATCGTACTGTCCCTCTCGCTCTCGTATTAGATAGTATGTGTCAGAGGGACCGCACGACACGAACTTCGAGTGTCGTAGTAGCCCTGCTGGTGGAAACGCAGTCAATGTATTGTTTTACTTTAACATTAATAAAACAACTTGTAAATGCATGTGTTTTTTATTTATTTCATTATAATCAAATTTTAATGTTACGTTATACAAAGTTGGGTTTACTTTATTGTTAAAAAAATTCGTACTAGGTATGTACTATTAATATCAATTTACAACCTGGCATTTAACTACCTGGTTATTTTACGATATTGACATTCTACTACTTGGTTATTTTACGACCTTGACATTCTACTACTTGGTTATTTTACGACCTTGACGTTCTACTATCTGGTTATTTTACGATCTTGACATTGTACTACCTGGACATTCTACGATCTGGGCACCTGGACATTTTACGACTTTGACGTAAGAGCGGATAAAAAGGCACTGGCATACAGATGTAGTAAATAACGTTTTGCCGTAGTATTTTGTCGGAAATGTTCGTATTATATAGCGTTTTCAACTAGATTATTGAAGTCTACTGAAGCTAATTCGATAAGCGAATAAAATTCGCCAATTTAAGTTCGTATCGTACCGTCCCTCTAACTCTAGTATATTAAATAAAAAATACCTAATAAGTGCCAGCGGGACGGGAAGGTACGAAGTACGAATTTTGCACTTCGTAGTAAAGCACAGGGCCTGGGGAGCTAATACAAAAATCGATGTTTTTTTGTATATATAGATATATAAATAAATAAATATAAAATAAAGTTAAAACGCAGTAGATAATACGTCAAATAAATTTATTCTATTCTATTCTATTAGCTATACTGAGCGCCAAAAAATCTGGCACTCAAATGTATACAATGATAGATAATTTTGCATGTAGAGTGGGCCAAATTTTGTACCGCTGAGTACCTATATTTACTACTTCTTCGTTTCGAGGGCAGGATTGAGTAAGCGAGATAAATACGAAATTACCTATCCGACATAACACTATGGAAAAACATTATTCACTAGACTAATAAGAAAACTGAGTCTGACCAAATGGCCAGGATACACGACGCTAGTTTTTCAAGTTAGGGTAGCAGCTAGCACTGGCTGGGTTGGTTATCTATTCATTAAGAACATATGCAGTCATATTAGGAGATTCACTTCGGAATGAGAGCTGGAAACTAGTAGGTATACAGCTTCATCTTGGTGTCCTAATGTTGTCTCAAAAGTCACAGTCCGCGTCGTAAGTTATTCAAGGTCAAATGTCAAAAAAGTCAGTGTTTCCTGATTATCTGGGTTTAACATGTAATATACGATAACTCCCATTCAAAAGCGTAATCAGCTGAGGCGCACTCTAATTGTTCGCCGGTGTCGGGTAAACAGCACCCTTTAAGAGTACCATCTGGATTCTTCGTACCCGATTCGCAATCCAACTGTAAAAAAAAAAGTATTTCAATATTAAATCAGTATTTCGAGAGAACTGGTGAGAAGGGATGATGATGATGATGATGGATGGAAGAAGGGTACTCCCGTCACACCGTCAGGATGCGTTCATGATGTAGGTACTTGAGTGAGAGCTTCAATAAGAACTTCTGTTGGAACACAGTTGTTTAATTTCACCAGCCGATAATTTAATAGAAGATTTGGGTATTTTAGTTTCAATAATTATTTTATCAAATACTAATAACATGATGAGGCCAAAAAGTTAGACACAGAAGGTTCAATATACGCTCTTAAATAAAAAAATCTTACGACCGAATTGATAACCTCCTCTTTTTTTTGAAGTCTGTTAAAAAGCTATTCTGTTTTGTTAAGCAGCCTTGACAGGTACCCTTAATTTTTTGGACTAATTTGAAAACTTCCTTAAGTACCTGCCACGGTAATAGGCGCCGTTACCACGTATTATTAAGTACCTAGGTTAGGTTAGGCACAAAACACAGATAGTTCAGAATTCAATCCCCATACAAGTGCGCTCGAGCAACGCACACATAGTTACGATATCTATCTCGGACCGGTTGGGACCAGTGCGAGCGTGAGTGGCATGCGCTTGAGTCGCGTCTGTGAACTTTTTTGTGCAATAATGGCGCAACAAAAAAAAAGTTATTATAACTGTTCAGTGGACGGTTGTTTAAATTCAACATTAAACGGTGAATTGACGTTTTTTAAGCTACCAGTAATTTCAGAGAGTTAAGTAGGTATCTGCTTGTATTTCGATGGCTCGATTTAACGTACACAGAACAGTTAGGTTAGGTTAGGCCCTGAAGAATAATATCTAAGATCGATTTATATAATAGTTTCCTATTTTGAATCAGTATAAATAAAGTACTTACGTAACTAAATTTTTCTAATTTTCTCGCCAACTTACGTAATTTGAAAACATGTTTTTTTGTTTGTGTAGATATTGTGTTGTTTTTGGTGTCATTTGATAGTTTTAGGTCTAAAACGGATAGGGCAATGGAAATTGTGTAACTAGGGTAATCCGTTTAGAAGTTATTAGGGATTTTCGATAGTAAAAACTGACAAACGTAAAATGTTGTATGTTTCTCTTCTGTAAACTTTTGTATTGTAATAGTTGGCAGTAATAGCCCGCGAGGTATTCGGTTATCGCGCGCTGTTCCCTCGGGAACTGTGCATTTTTCCGGGATAAAAAGTAGCCTATGTCACTCTCTGGCCCATAAACTATCTCTATGCCGAAAATCACGTCGATCCGTCGGTCCGTCTCGACGCGAAAGACGAGCAAACATACAAACATACAAACACACACACACTTTCGCATTTTTAAACGTGCGAAATCGTCGCAAGATATAACAGTGACATTAACATTAAAATATTTTAGTTATTATTAATTTATATTTCCGTTCTTCCCGTTTCATTCTCAACAATAAATCAAGCAACTAGATACGAGTGCCACTACCACAATAGTTTTTTGTGCAATAGTCATAGTTGACATCCCTAGAGCGCCCGCCGAGCGTAGGCATGAAAAGTGAAGTACATACAGAAGATTGACTTCTGAACTATCTGTGTTTTGTGGCTTAGGTTAGAACTGCGACCCCAATAGCATAGTAAAAGAGGAGAAGTATGTAAACTCCGACCCTTTAGGAGACTTAACTACCTACTCCGGCGCTTTCGCTTAGGCTTGTCGATGTCTATTTTAGATTAATTACCTACCGGCAAATAATTTTAGTATGAAAGTCAAGTTAAAATTGTCTTATGTCTTTGTCTAGACAACAAGATTCCATGCCACTATACCTATTATTATTATTATTATTATACTAAATTTAAACATATTATTTATAAATTCGCCGGAGTGGTGATGGCGACTGTGTACATACTACTCATGTTTACCTACACATAATACTATAACTATATTGTTTATAGGTAGGTAGGTAGTTACCTATTATTTTTTCGTATGTCCCTGCACAAAACTATTAGGTACTATGGCCAGCAAAAGTCGATGGTGCACTTATGCAGGGCATTGTACATTACACAATACTACTAAGGGTCCATATTGGCTCATATACAATTTTTTATTCGATTATTTATAATAATACCGCTTTGTAATCATTATCATAATTTCTCCGAAAATTGTTTCTTATATATTTTAAAGATAATTATTTTTACTACTACCTACATTGTTCATAAAGATACATATCGATGGTGGAAGTCTCAATTGGCGTAAGGGACAAAATATCGAAAATCACTTTTAAACATAGAAAATTTGAGTTTTTTTCTCTCTGTCGATTGGTAGTATATTCAAATTACGATACGCCCCTTACTTTTGCTGTTATCAACATTTATTATTTTAAAATAAAATAGCTTAAGGGACATTAAATAACATATTTGAGCTGAAAAATGGCGTAAATGTATTATTTTTTTAATATTTGGGTCGTAAGGGGCTGTGGCAGTCTCATATGTCCTTTACGACTCGGCTCATGTCGTTAAAAAAAAGCCCAACAAATATAATAAAAGGGCGTATGGGTCAATTATTGTTTCATTGCCCTTTACACCCCAACATTTTATAACGAATAAGATAAAAAAGCAAGAAGTTGTTGGGCGTAACCTTACCGCCCGTACCTATTTCTTGTACCTTACATCAAAATACTAACCATAGCTAGTTTAAAAAGTGCTCCTCATTGCATGCAACTTTATTATCAGTCTTGAATATTTTGTATACGTATAGTGTTTATACTTGCACGTTACACCATTGGTTCGCAACTTATTTGATCTCGCCACCGCCTGCGCTGTTTCGTCTACCTACCTTCCACGCGCCGAGCGTTTGCGCATTGCACATTCGCTCAGTCGTGCCAGACACGTCAAACACGGAGGACGTATTTGATTGCCTACATTTGTTCTTTGTCAACGCGTGTATTTTTTGCCAAAAGCAAAACAAAAAAGAAGATTAAGTTGATGGATCCCCTAATGGCTTGACGTCGAGCTAACATTTCCGTAATGGAATTTCAGTCAAGATGTTGAGGTAAATTTCTCTTAGCTACTTTGTTTATTTTAGGCTGTCCTGACAATTATTATCCTAATAAAGGAAGCCTGTGCCCAGCAGTGGGACGAATATAGGCCGAGATGATGATGCATACATAATAATAATTGGCCTGTATAATTAATTATGTATGTTGAGAGTTAAAAATGGTATAATCGGAACGTCGTAAGGGACATTAAAAAACAGCAATTTATAAAATAAGGAACACTTTTATGGGCGTAAGGGGTATAACAAGCAAGAGCTAGAGTAAATTGTCGGTCGTAAGGGGCAGTAACAAACATACATTTAAAAAAATGGTGTAATTGGTTCGTCGTAAGGGGCATTAAACAACAGCAAGTTATAAAATAAGGAATACTCTTATGGGCGTAAGGGACATCAAAAGCTAAAACTAGAGTAAATTGTTGGTCGTAAGGGACAGTAACAAACAGACAATTTACAAATTGAGGTTACTTTATGGATATAAGGGGCACTTAAAGTAAAATACTTTGCTTGCTTCTTTTAGTTCATTAAAATACCTTGTTAATGTCGTAGGAGGCATCAAAACAGATGGTTTTTAGAATTTGTAGTGATTGAAACAACAAATCAAGCAAGCATACTCTCAAATGTGCAAGAAATAGTGCAAGCAAGCATGCAAGAAAGCATGCAAGCAAGCATGCAAGCAAGCAAGCATGTAAGCAACCATCTAAGGTAGCTTGTAAGTAAGCATGTAATTTTGCAAGAAATAGTGAAATGAAATGATATATTTATTACAGACGTAAGTCCATAAAAGGCATTCTTTGTTGTTCCTATATGTGTTTGTGTGAAATATGGAGGCAAATGAAGATAAATTTTGCCAATATGGACCCTAAATATTATTACCTAAATATTATTTAAAAATTACTCGGAAATAATATTGATCATCAAAATAAATAAATAAATAAATAATGATATTGGGTTCATATTCATCATTACAAGTATTAGCAAAAAAATGTCGGTTCTGGCACTTCGCCGGCCGCTACCGCGGCACGCTCGCTTCGCTCGCTCGGCTCGTGCACTGAGGGTCGCAGTTCTACCTAACACTCCTCCTCGCTTTGCTCGTCGTCGTACCTAACCAGACCTGCCTTATTAGAATAGGTAGAAGCATCGAATTAAGGAACCAATATATTTCTTAAGGATAAAACTCTCTTTCTTAACTGCTTGAACATGCATATTTTGCATAAGCTTAGCTATCGTAAGGTCGCGGGTGAGCAAGGAAATTCTTTTAGTTCATAAATATTATAATTAGGGTATCGCAGTTTCGTGACAAATCTAAATTTAAGTGACAGAAAATATATAGTTCCCATATTATTTACCCAGATATTCGCATTTAAAAAGTCTTCCATTTGTATATGTATGAGTAGATTAGGAATAAACAAAGGTATACTTTAAAACGTATATAATACCATATTTTATTACCTAAAATCGATATGTTGAACAATGATATATACATAAATTGTAGTAACAGAGGTATTTATATTAAATGACATTACGAATACAATAAATTCGGAGTTCCAATGATTATTGTCTAAAATAAAAATATATAATGATCATTAGGATGTAAAATTGTATAAGATACATTTTCGAAGTTTCAATAATCGAATTTGCAATTTTGTATGAGCTAATCTAGCTGACCTAATACAAAAAAATACGTAAGTACGAGTACGCGAACGTAAGAGGTGATCATCTCGCGAAGCGAGCGCAAGACGAGCGAGCTAAAATCAAAATCTACTTACGGCACCGACGGCAGCGCAGCCTTGACTACAGAGCCTGGCCAAGCTAACTGCAGAGAATAATAATTGGTAACACTGCAAATGTAACGCATATTAGTTACGTGATTTGACGTTAAAATACATTGTTGCCTAATTATTCCGTTGCAGACTTAGCTTGGCCAGGCTCTACAGAAAACTTAATCCACCTTAAATTATCAGTGTGTGTGTGCGTACCGGAGCCACCCGGCGCGCACACATTTAAGCCGCGCGATGTTCTTTTGTTTGTAGTGAACCTACTTCTCCTCTTTTACTATGATATTATAAAGTACAGTCGGAATAAAAAAAGGTTCGTCACCCTAACATCTATTTTCCTTTGCTCAGTATGAGCGCTAATCTGCTTTACCGATTGAGTAGGACATACTGCGTCAACCTGTCAACCTGCTAAACATAAGGTGACCATAGAAACCCTACAACTGCACCTTGGTACTGACAGACACTGACAATTAAATAGAACATTATTTGATTGAAACTTATGAAGATGTTTATTAAAAAGTTTTTGTACCTATCGATATGAGACTAGATACATGTTAGAGATGAATACCTACTATTTTGACCCTTATAATTGGATATGCACTTGTCTTCTTAGTACTTTGGTTTCAAAACGTACTAAGAGTCTATGACTTTGTAAAGAATCAATTTAATAACTGACGAACGTTTTCCTACCCCCACTGTACCTAGGTTAGGTTAGAACTGCGACCCCAACAAGCCCTCTCCTCTACCTACTACAAAGTGCAAAATTCGAACTTCCTATCTTTCCGCTGGCGCTTATATTTAATACGAGATTGAGAGAGACGGTACGATACGAAAATCGTTTTTGGAATTTCGTAGTAACCTTCCCAGAAACGAAGGTTAGGTTGGGTTAGAACTGCGAACTGTGTCTAACAGCCTTATTCATAAAAAAACCTTAATTGAGGTTTGATCGGTCTGTTACTTAGCAGACTGATTAAGCTTGTTAGACGGTTGTCAAGAAGTATGATTCATAAACGCTTGCTAGCTGTCTGCTAGTTGTTGAGCTGCTGATAGACGGATTAGACGCGTTATGTTGGCAATCTTGACAAATCAAAGACAAAAAATGGCCTCATCGATAATTAAAAAAAAAATTGACAGCAGTGACAGCAAATTAGCAGGAAAAAAAGGGAGATGTTTATTTTCCCGCCATTTCCGATCGCATGTTTATGTTTATGTTTAAACATAAGTGCAAAAAGCCGTAATTATGTTAATCATCCTAATTTTATTTTTCTCATATTTATTGTTAGTAAAGTAGTAAAGTAGCAGTAATTTTAGAGGATTTTTAAATACAAATTCCTGAAAATAAATTTTCCTGGTTTTTTTTTTAATCTTTGCGTAACTTCACCCTTCACTAAAAATATCTTCGGTGTGGTTTTTTGCTCTTGTCAAAGTCAGCTGTTCAAACTTGTGACGGCCATTTTGTGACTTAGCAGGGAGATAAAGGAGGGTCTACGGTCCTCTAACTTTAGCAGAGCCTTGATCGACTGATTAGCGCTAACAGACGTTTATGAATCACGTTTTTTAGCATCGGGCCTTCAAGGAGCCTTCAAGGAGGCTCTAACTTTTTATGAATAAGGCTGTAAGTGTTTTAGAATACTTAGTACGAAAAAATAAAAGGCCGTATTGCCGAACGTTTATGGCGCTCGCGATGACAATCAAATGACAAACACTGACAAATACAATAGTACATTGTGTCTTAAGGGCGGTAAATAAGGAATTACGAACGAGAGTCTATTAGAAGCCCGAAGTCGAAGACTGAGGGCATTAATGAGTCGATGTTCGTAATTCTAGTACCGCCCGTGCGACATACAATGTTTTTCATCACATTTGCGAGTGAAATTTTATATTTGTAAAAGAAAAAATATAATTCTTCCAAATATCGGCGATACCTTAGGCAGTGCTCTTGGCAGCGTCGCCCTCTACCTCCCTCGGCATGCGCCGCAACGTGCGTGTGCATGTGGTCCATGTGGTCCTGCAGCAGCGCGCGCAGCACCATCAGTACGGGCACTGACTTATTTACCGACCTTGGGCTTCATGACAAGAACATGTGTACGCGCAATGACTCATTTACCGACCACGGGTTTCATGACAAGCACATTAAGGTCGAGGGTTTTATTTGGGGGGTTGCAACCAAGGTAGCCTGCATGTTACGACACTGTTTACGAGCAAGTGTGATGAAAAAACTGAAAACTGTCATTTGATTGCGATCGCGAGAGTCAGAAACGTGAGGCAGTACGGCTTCTGGCCTGAAAATAAATTTATTGTTATTATTATTAAAAAAAAGAGCACCTCGCAATTTTTGCTGAGGTCGGCGACTACCAAGTTGCAAACCAGCAAACTGATAATCAAAATAATAACATACAGTTTCTGCACCATCTTTGTTATTTCTTTCTGCTATCACCTGCAAGAGAAATCAAAAGTTGTATATGGTTAAACTCTATTGAGTGAAAGGCTCGTCTCAAAATAATTACAGAGTATTTAAAATATTCAATGAAATAACAGAGTAGAAACTTAATTGGTTTATTATGGAACTAGCTTTTGCCCGCGACTTCGTCCGCGTGTAAGTACTTTAGTTATCAGGGCATATGATTTAATTAACCCCCGTTATAATTGTGACATTTGTATCTGTGTGCATAGCGAAGTACTGCCGTAAACGATAGGTAACAGTTTACTAAAGTACTTCGCTTTAAACAACATTTTTTACCAGGTTTGAAGCTAGTTTATGAAAAGTTTTATGCAAAGCACGAGAGTAAATTAATTATCTCATGTGCTTCCGGCGAGAACCGAATCTTACTCTAGAATCCGAAGTATAATATATTCGAAATTGCACTGTAGGTACACAATATTTTGTAAATTAGGTAAAAGATAAATAAGAACGGATATTTAAACAAAAATTACGCTTATATTAATATTATTGATTTTATTATCCACAACCCGATGAGTATTTTTTAAGTTAGGTACCTACTGCATAATTATTTGCGAATTTATTTCACACCTCATTTAAAATATCAATTTAATTTCCACATTTTAGTTGTACATTTTGTATGAAAACCCCCCTTCCCCATTTGAAATCGCCAACACCATACGGATCATTTTAAATTGTGACCAGCCATATTTTTAGTCTAGAAATAAGGAAGTCTCGTAGAAACTCCCCCCTAATAAGTCGAAAGCTACTTCTGCTTTCTTTATCTTTGGCCTACGCAGAAAGTCCAGAAATGAGAAAATATCCATACAAACTTTACCCCCCCATTTTACCCCTTTAGGGGAGAATTTTATCCATTTCACTCACACAGATAATTTTTAAAGCTAATTGAGAACTTATATACTTATTTTATTTTCATACTTCTAAGTCCAGAAATGAAAAAAATTCCATACAAACTTTACCCCCCCATTTCACCCCTTTAGGGGGGAAGTTTTATCCATTTCACCTAGATAGATAATTTTTAATTGTAATCGAGAGCTTATACAACTTTTTTCATACTTCTAAGTCCAGAAATGAGAAAATTCCATATAAATTTCACCCCTCTATTTCACCCTCTTATGGAATGAATTTCTAAAAATCCTTTCTTAGTTATAGTTTTCTTCACAGTTATAGTTTTCCTTGAAAGTTTAATATACTTACTACCATCCTGTATTTTTTTAAATTTTGTCACCCACCGGTTTAGATTTTAGTGGCCCCCCAGGGGGCGCTCGATTTTAATGAAAATTTGAACTTCAGAGCTGAATATTTTGCAAACAAATCACTGAATCGAAAAGTCGTTCTAGCAACCCCCTAATGGTTTAAGACCTGTCCAACGATACCCCACACTACAAGGTTGGATAAGAAAAAAAAATCACCCCCACTTTGTCTATGGGAGGTACACTAAAAATCATTTTTGAATTTTTAAATTGTACCATTTTGTCGGCATAGTTTACATATATATTCGTGCAAGTTTAATTTTGACAAAATCACGCGTCTTCGTGGTATAGATTATACACATTCACAACAAATCTAAATACATAGGTAGGCAGTGGATGGGGTCAGATATTTCCGTGGCGAAGCGGAAGCAATGATCGCTTACATCTTTCATAAATTCTGTATGTCTTGATGTTCTTTTTTGTAATTTTGTAATAATTAAGCAAGCCAGTGGGAATACACAACAACAACATATAAATAAACTAACTATAACATTCATACAGAAGATGACTACTTAAGACTATTAAACTAATTTCAACTTATCTAGTACTAGCTTTTGCCCACGGCATCGCCCGCGTGGAACTCGGTTATCACGCGGTGTTCCCTCGGTAACTACGTGCATTTTTCTGAGATAAAAAGTACCTAGCCTATGTCACTCTCCGGCCCATAACTATATCTATGCCAAAAATCACGTCGATTCGTCCGAGCCGATCCGATCACGTGAAGTGTCGAAACTGGTGAGCTGGGAATGGATACCCCCAAACACAGAGTACATATATAACCCCAAATAACATAGGTATTCGACCATAGTTGAAAAAACCGGCCAAGAGCGTGCCGGACACGCCCAAAATAGGGTTCCGTAGCCATTACGAAAAAAATAAGTAATATTTAGTAAGTAATATATGGGGGGGGGACGCCCGGTTTTAATGAAAATTTGAAGTTTAAAGTTGAATATTTTGCAAAAAAATCACTGAATCGAAAAATCGTTTTAGCAACCCCCTAATGATTTTAAAAGACCTATCCAACGATGCCCCACACGATAGGGTTGGATGAGAAAAAAAATCGCCCCCACTTTACGTCTATGGGAGGTACCTACCCTAAAAAAAATGTTTTTGCCATTTTGGCTCCGGAACCCTAAAAATCGTCTTAGCAACCCCCTAATAATGATTTTAAAAGACCTATCCAACGATACCCAACACTGTAGGTTGGATGAGAAAAAAAAATCACCCCCACTTTACATCTATGGGAGGTACTTTAAAAAAAAAACTGAATTTTTTATTGTACCATTTTGTCAGTACACATAATATACCTATTCGTGCAAAATTACAGCTTTCTAGCATTGATAGTCCCGGAGCAAAGCCGCGGACGGACAGACAGACAAGGCGAAACTATAAGGGTTCCGTTTTTGTCTTTTTGGTTACGGAACCCTAAAAGAACCGGCCAAGAACGTGTCGGACACGACCAAGATAGGGTTCCGTAGCCATTACGAAAAAATCAAGTAATACTTATATGTGCGTTATAACACAATTAAAACACTTACTTCAGTCTTAAAATCTATTACCAGAAAAAGAGCGTATCTTCACGACACTTACGTCCTTTTGTTGAGGAGCGCAGTTTTCCGGCAATAACTCAAAAACGGTATATCCGATCATGTTGAAACCAATTTTCGTTGAAAGTATTTATTAAGCGTTACCTTTCCATATTTTTAGGGTTCCGGAGCCAAAATGGCAAAAACGGAACCCTTATAGTTTCGCCATGTCTGTCTGTCTGTCTGTTCGTCTGTCTGTCTGTCCGTCCGCGGCTTTGCTCAGGGACTATCAATGCTATAAAGCTGTAATTTTCACGGATATAAAGGTAAACTATGCCGACCAAATGGTACAATTAGGTTACCTCCCATAGAAGTAAAGTGGGGGTGATTTTTTTTTCTCATCCAACCCTTTAGTGTAGGGTAGGTATCGTTGGATAGGTCTTTTAAAACCATTAGGGGTTTGCTAAGACGATTTTTCGATTCACTGACAGGTATATTTGCGAATTATTCAACTTTAAAGTGCAAAATCGTGCGTCCCCCCCCCCCTCTAAAATCTAAACCGGTGGGTGGAAAAATTTGAAAAAATATAGGATGGTAGTAAGTATATCAAACTTTCAAGGAAAACTATAACGGCTAAGTTTGCTTGAGAATATTTAGTAGTTTATGAGTAAATAGCAGCCTAAGGTATAAATATACCTAAACTTATAAATTAATAAAATACGAAATCCTTAGAAAAATATTACTTAATTTTTTCGTAATGGCTACGGAACCCTATTTTGGGCGTGTCCGACACGCTCTTCGCCGGTTTTTTTGCATATCTTTTGGACAAACGGTAAGATAGAAGGGGGGGGGGACACAACTTTTGCTACTTTGGGAGCGATTATTTCCGGAAATCTTCACTTAATCAAAAAGTTTTTGAGAAACCTTACTATCTTTTCAAAAGAGCTGTCGAACTATGTTGCCACACGTTGATCAATGCGAGTTAAAAAAAAAAACAATTTCTGTTAACGTGTATGGAGTGCCCCACTTAAATATTTATTTTTGTAATTTAACTATAAAACTAAATAACGGCTTTGACAAGACATCTGTACTTACTCCAAATTTCATTGATATACATATTGTAGTTTTCGAATAAAATGCCTGTGACATAGGTACGGACGGACGGACGGACAGACACACATACAGACGGACTTGACGAAACTATAAGGATTCCGTTTTTGACATTTTGGCTCCGGAACCCTAAAAATGAGTCGCTTAAATTCAATTCAATTCAATTCAAATCATTTATTTCATGTAACAAAAGACTCATAAATTAACTAGTTAGTACTTAAGCGTAATTTCAAACTCAGATAGGTCCACTCTTAACTATTTGGGAAATAATTGAAACTTACCCGGTGAAAATAATTTAAAACAGACTTATGTGTACATAACACGTCAGTCGCAACGAGACTATAGCTGATAGATAACCAAAATGAATTGCGTATTATACTATTTATACGATTTCATAGTTTGCTAACGCCGCCCCTGACATTAGCAGTACAGTCAGCAGCTGAATTAAACAATATTTCCGGAAAGGTACAACTTTTAAATATTTTGTTTTGTTTTCTTAACATACAAACGCTTGAAAAAAAATATTACATCATTACAGTTCACATATCGATGGGTCCTACGTATAAGGGCTTAAGTGTCAAATCGTTACTTTACAGGACGGGCTTTCAAAGTCAAAAACTGTCGTAACTCAGAGATGGTGTATCCGAGACTTCTAAAATTTGCCACACTAGCTAATAGTGCTCTGTCCTTCAAACACAAAGAATAAATTTTAATAAAATATTTCTTCATTAAAAGTTATTGTACATACGCCCATACACGTGAATTTGCGGGAAATAAACTTGTGTACACAAAGACAGTAAAAAAATCCTATGTGGTACTTTGGCTCATATACGCGTGCAACCTTAAAATCATTGGTAAAAAATACGTTACCCAAGATACTTGGGGAAATAAAAAAAAGGAATACAATCACATTACGATGTAGCATTGAAGTAGCCGCGTTCCGCTTGACGTAAAAGTACCTAAAAATGGCAGTTACGCCACAGATTAAAAAAAAACACCCGGGATTTACCGCGTAAAAGTATCAAACGTACGTTTAGCCCTTTTACGTTAAAATTGCATCTAGTTTGGCCGTTTTACTTCAATGATAACTCGAAAAATAATTGAATAACTATGTTTTTTTAATCCACTATCTAAATATATATAGTTTATAGATAACTATAACGCACAAAACTCAAAATTGAAAAAAAAAAACACTTTGGCCCTTATACATAGGACCCATCGATATCGTCGGTGGAAAGCATAAACGCTGTTCAGAACAGGCAGGCTTGCTACAAAACAAATTATCGCTCGCTCGCTATAAAGCCAGCATGTATGTTTGCATTTTATTTGAAAATATCAACACACACACTGCCATTTTAACACTGTTTTCAAGCTTCAAAGAATCAACACAAAAATACACAATTTAGAATTTCCCAATATCAAAAGGACGAAACGAATCGGTCCTTCAGTTCAGTACATTGACCTTGGTACCGACCGAACCGAACCGAGCCGGACCGGATCGGCCATAGATAAACTATAAGTAGGTACTCGCTCAAAAGAACCGGAGTCAATAAAGGAGTCGGATTCAATAAGCGGATTCGGTACCGACACCGGAGCTGGATTTAGTGAGTCGGATCACTTCGCGCAGTCGAGATTACCCATGTCTAGATCCAAACACTATGCTGAGCTGGGACCGCTTCGCGATTTCGCATATTGTTGTTTTTTTATTTTTTCTTTAATGTATTTTTATTATATTTTGTGCGAATAGCGAATAAATATTTCTATTCTATTCTATTCTATTCTAAACGCAGCAGGGCTACTACGAAACTCGAAACTCGAAGTTCGTGTCGTGCGATCCCTTTGACACTTACACTATTTAATACGAGAGCGAGAGGGACCGCACGACACGAACTTCGAGTTTGGAGTTTCGTAGTAGCTCTGCAGAGCAGTTCAATTTAGGCACCTAAACTGAATCGTCGAAATTGGTACCACGACGTTTATTTCTCAGAGCTGAGTCTCAATGGTTTACAAGTGAATGAAAGACCGATATTGTCTCTGGTCCGAAACTGAAACGCTAAGTCGCGAAAGGGATGCCGCTATATGCAAACCAAATATTGTATACTAAAACCTCTTTATTTTAGAAAACCATATAACTCTATGTCATTCAGTGTTCATAGCAACCGTTGTGTTGATTACAATTAGGTAAAATGTTTACGCTGTCACTAATCCAAGACCAGTATACACACTCTCATCTATGAATCCAAGAGTCTCTTTTCTCACTGAAAAATTAGTTTTATCAATGAGGAGTTAAGAAGCACCATGTCGTACCTATGAAAAATTATAAAACTTGAATAAAAGTTTAAAAGTTCTTGAAATTTAAAAATATTCCAAGTAAAACATTGTACGACCAGATGGCCTAGTGGTTAGAGAACCTGACTACGAAGCTTGAGGTCCCGGGTTCGATTCCCGTGTCGGGGCAGATATTTGTATGAAAAATACGAATGTTTGTTCTCGGGTCCTGGGTGTTTACTATGTATTTAAGTATGTATCTATCTATATAATTATATTTATCCGTTGCTTAGTACCCATAACACAAGCTTTGCTAAGCTTACTTTGGGACTAGGTCAATTGGTGTGAATTGTCCCGTGATATTTATTTATTTATTTATTTATTTATTATTTAAAACACTTAAAATTCCAAAAGAATTGTCAGAATGAGTAACTTATACTGAATCGCTAAATTTGACACTGAAGCGATTCAATTCCCACTCAAGTTAAGCGTCATGGTACGAAAACCGCTTGAAGTGGTGAATGAAAATGTCTGTATCGCTGTCGCTGAACCGTGCTTGAACTGAATCGCAAACAAAAGTAACGTCGTGGTACGAAACGAAATAGCGATGCAGTTGAGTTTAGAGCCTGAATCGTATTAAGAGAGCGTGGTAGGCTCCCTGTACATTATCCAATTACGACATTTATGCTTTCCCAAAAAAATACACTTTCTACTATTTCATACATTAGTGTATAGATGTAACTGCGTTTTCGTGGTTTAAAACAAAATATTCAAATGCTGTAACCCACCAAAACTTCTTTGCTGACTACTTTAGAGAAGATTTTTACCAAGAGAATGATAGCCTAGCCAAATATACATCAATTCCCAAAGAATGGTTTTTTAGGCCAAAAGGATCATGAGTTATGATTTTTTAGTAAATTTAAAGTTTTTTGGCTCTGGTGTAAACTTTACACATTTTGGGTTACAGCGTTTATGCTTTCCACCGTCAATATTCTAAATCATAAATGCATGATAACCCTTTCGAACCCAGCTGATATTATGGTCGTGTGGGGTCAATAGGGCATAGAATAGAATAGATAGCACTAACCGTAAAAAAACCGCCATGACGTCAGTTCTCTTTATATTTTGTCGCCATAACGGATCATAGCCAAATGGACGTAGTTATGCAAACAGGAACCAACCCACAACTCCCCCCAAAATTAAAATAAGTAGGTACTCTATCGAGTTGTTTATAGAATGTGCATTTTACTAACTTGTTGCATACTTGTCTAAGCTTTAACAACATTACAAAATCGTGTATGTATTTTCATGTTTGTGTTTTTTGGTTTTCTTTTATTTTTGTTGTTCATTCTTATTTGGGCCAATTAACTTTTTTACCCACACTAATCTGTCCGCGACATTTTTCAAACAATTGTAGATTTTTGTAAGTAAGTAAACATGTTTTTTCTGTAATTTAATAGATGGTGTACATGAACACACGTATACCTACTGCAGCATTATAACGCTGCATGAGTGTTTTAATGCTATGTAGTTGATTTTTGGTTTGAATATTGAAAAACAAATTCTGTGTTTTGATTGTTCTTTTGGCGTTTTTGTTTCGGGGTCATTCCTTGAACATTTGTTGCTGAGTGCGGAGCTTACATCGCTGGCTGTATTGAAGTGATTTTTTTATTATAATAATATCCAGCTGGGAGACGAGCTGTCGGTAGGCCTCCAAAAAGATGGAGCGACGACTTGGTTATGATCGCGGGATCGCGGTAGATGCGGAAAGCACAAGACCGGTCTGAGTGGAGAGCCTTGGGGGAGGCCTATGTCCAGCAGTGGACGTCTTTCGGCTGACATGATGAATAATATCCAGTGATCAGTCTTGGTTTTTGTGCTATATTACCAGTGCCTTTGTGGAGTCGTTGTGTTGAAGTGCCGCTAGTTGGTGCCACAACCTTTTACCTTCAAATATTCGCCGTACCTATTTCCTGCTCGCCCGTGCTAAAGAGCACTTTATCAGTATTGGGCATCTGGATCACAACAAGTGAGAGAGGGCGTAATCTCGCCCGATCGAATGATAGGTGGGCCAGAATGCCCAATATTATACTACTCTGGCTTTCTCACAAAATTGAAACTACTGGTCCACCTATCCGGCAACGCTATTACCCACTGTCTCCGGTAAAGCTAAAGATCCTCAATGAAAGGATCGATAAGATGTTGGAAATGGGTGTTATTCTTCCTTCACGGTCACCTTGGGCTAGCTCGGTTGTCATGGTCACAAAAAAAGATGGTTCAGTACGTTTCTGTGTGGACAGTAGGAAACTCAACAACGTTACAGTTCGGGATTCGTATCCTTTACCTCGAATTCAGGATATTCTCGACAACTTACGCGGTGCTAAGTATATGACCTCACTTGATTTCAAAGCGCTTTAGGCAGATTCCTCTCGCTGATAAGTCTAGTTGTGAAAAGACCGCTTTTATTGTGCCCCAACGTGGTTTGTTTGAGTTCGTTCGAATGCCTTTTGGTTTGACGAACGCTGCGTCCGAGATGCAGAGGTTGACGGACATGATTGTTAACTTTGAATACAGAGTCAGAGGATTTCGTGTTTGGGTACATTGATGATCTGATCTTGGTATCACGTGACTTTGATAGTCATCTGCGGTTGCTACGTAGTTCGTGATAGGCTCAAGGAAGCTGGGCTAATTGTAAAATTAAAAAAATGAGAATTTTGTAAGTCCGAGCTCAGATATTTGGGATATGTTGTCACCGTACCTAATATTTGTATGTGTGTTTGTCCGTTTTCATTGTATCTCCTGAACTTTTCCTCGGGTGTTTTATGCTAATATTTGTTGTCGTTTGTCGTTGGTTCATTCGGCTATTCTGTGTTGCTGACCGTACCTAATTTTGGTATGTATGTCTGTCTGTTTTCGTCGTATCGCATAAACGATGTTTTTCACTTTGAGCATTGTTTATATTTGATGTCGTATTTCTTTATGTCTATATATATGGGATTATTTATTTAGGTATTCCATATGTGTTTAGGTATAATGTTAGTTGTTAGGTCTTAGAATTAGGTTTGTTGCCTAACATTCGTTGGAGCAATTGGATTTGACCAAGTAACCTAAGTGTGTTGACTACTTTTGGGGGTCAATCATTTCGCACTTAACCTCTGCCTGAAAAATGACGCATTTCAGACTGTTGATTGAGTACGAAACGTCTTACGCATAAAAAATCTTATTCATAAAAAATCCTTAATTGAGGTTTGATCGGTCTGTTACTTAGCAGACTGATTAAGCTTGTTAGACGGTTGTCAAGAAGTATGATTCATAAGCGCTTGCTAGCAGTCTGCTAGTTGTTGAGCTGCTGATAGACGGATTAGACGCGTTATGTTGGCCATCTTGACAAATCAAAGACAAAAAATGGCCTCATCGATAATTTAAAAAAAAATGACAGCAGTGACAGCAAAATGATGACCTGTCGTTTTGCCGAGTTTCATTACGCAGATTTTCGTTTCGCAGACAACTGTTGGCAGATTTTTCTTTTGGCCGAGCAACGTTTGGTATAATTTCGTTACACCTATTATTCGTTTCGCCGAATAGTCGGTAGGAAGAATAGAGATAAGCAGATTTACGTTTAGTAGATTGTTTGTTTCGTAATTGTTTCAGTTAATCGAACAACTGTTCGTCGAGACACGATAAGCAGAGTTATCACATGGCATTCATATTGTTAAGTAGATTTAATGTTCAGTTGATTTTTGTTTCGTAATCTGCGTAGATAAAATCGGCCAAACGACAGGTAGGATTTTACTGAGTTGACTATATAAATATACTAGGTTTTATCAAAATGAAGTTAGGTGCGACGACGAGCGTTAGCGAGGAGGAGTGTTAGGTAGAATTGCGACCAACAACGCACGAGCTGAGCGAGCGAAGCGAGCGTGCCGCGGTAGCGGCCGGCAAAGTGCCAGAACCGAACTGCTAGCATCGCGACTTGGTTTGTTTAAACTTCAATATAAAATAAATACAAATGATGGTGAAAAATACGTTTATTACTTGCGTTATACGTTTGAAACTTCTGAGGGTACATAAAAAAATCATAAAGAATGCGCGGTCAGCACGGCGTGTAAAAATGCCAATAAGGCCATAGTGTAATCCACACATATTCACGGTATTGAATGCCAGTCCCCATGCAAAACGAAAAGATGCGAAAAGTTGATATGCGCTCTGAATAGTTCAACCGTTACAAAAGCGAAAGGTTGTTCGACCAAATGTGCAAAATGTGTAGTGATTAATAGGCTAAACGAATTTCTGTAAATAGTTGTTCGGCTAGAATAGTTCACTTGAACAGTTACCGGTTACACAATGTTCAGCACTCTCGCCGGACCAGCTAAAAGTTGTTCATGCAATAATTAACGACAAAGTGTAACGAATTATTAGTGATTAACAATTTTAGGCTGAAAATAAGCGATGCATTAGGATGCTGATCAAATAGGTTAGTGAGTCGGCTTACTGACTCATATGCCAAGTAAATAGTCTGCTAAAGGTTGAGTTACGAAACGTTAGTCTGCGAAACAATACATCTGCGTACAAATTCGTCGGCGTACCGTTACTCGGCGAAACGTTGTCTGCCAATCAATAATCTGCCTAAAAATAGTCGGCGAATCATTAGGTAACCCAGCAAAATAGCAGGAAAAAAATAAAAAGCGAGATGTTTGTTTTCCCGCCATTTCCAATCCGCATGTTTATGTTGTGCAAAAAGCCGTAATTATGTTAATCATCCTAATTTTATTTTTTTCATATTTATTGTTAGTAAAGTAGCAAAGTAGCAGTAATAAGTACCTAATTTAAAAGATTTTTAAATACAAATTCCTGAAAATAAATTTTCATGGTTTTTTTTTAATCTTTGCGTAACTTCACACTAAAAATACTTCGGTATGGTTTTTTGCTCTTGTCAAAGTCAGCTGTTCAAACTTGTGGCGGCCATTTTGTGACTTAGCAGGGAGATAAAGGAGGGTCTACGGTCCTCTAACTTTAGCAGAGCCTTGATCGACTGATTAGCGCTAACAGACGTTTATGAATCACGTTTTTTAGCATCGGGCCTTCAAGGAGCCTTCAAGGAGGCTCTAACTTTTTATGAATAAGGCTGTTAGTGTTTATTTCCCGGACTCGATTACTCGTTTCGACTATTTAGCTGGATTTTTTCTGCTGAACGACCAGTTTGAGGTGGCGTTCCAATTTCAATATACTTTCGAATGTTTGCTCAGCTGGTTACGAATATTAGAATAATTTATGACATATAATCATCCTTTGTACAACATGTGTGACGCAAGTTAAAATCGGTAGGCTGGAAAAAAAATATGAAAGAAAAATCATATTTATTTTTTATTTATTTTAACTAAGTATAGAGTTTAGGGGGCTGAAATTTAAAAAAATTACAAGCTGAAACTCGCTGGGGGCAGAATCACTTAAGAGTAGCTTATCCTGGCACAGCCTTTATTGAATTGAATGTTTTCCCAACTAACATTTGGCGATAGGAATAAGCTCTATAACCGCCGTTTAATAGTTCTTTTAAAATCCTATAGCTCTAGCACGACCCTAGCTATAAATATAGCGATATAGCACGCTATAAACTCTTTAGAGTCCGATTTTGGCACAGACGTTATCTATTAGAGCGAATATTACCAAAGGAGATAAATTAACAACAGCCGTAACTTGTGCCAAGTAGTAGAACAAGTGGTATAAAAGTACTACAGTGGTGACAAATCTTGCGCATAAAGGAGATAATAAAGAGCCACAACAGCCGTAACTTGTGCCAAGGGTGCTATGAAACCTGTAGAATGTTTTCTTATATCACTTAAAGCGTAACAAAAAAGCTACAGTGGTGAAATCAAACTCTTGCGCATAAAGGAGATAATAAAGAGCCACAATAGCCTTAACTTGTGCCAAAAATTCTATGAAACCTGTAGAACGTTTTCTTATATCACTTAACGCGCAACAAAAAGCTACAGTGGTGAAAACAAACTCTTTGCGTGATAGTGTACTCTTTTGTATTCAATTTTATAGAAATATTTCTATCTGGAAATAAACATGTGATTAATAACAAAACACGAGTGCTGTGTGCTATAATATTGTAATGGCGACGGGAAAGGCATTGAAAACGGTAAATGCGTGATTTTAATATCAATTATTTTTATGTAGATACGTGAAAAACTATTGCGGTTGTAAGTTTTCTGTTATTATATGTGGTATTTTACATCTCAATTTTCAAGCGCCTTAGAATATTTTTTTTTCGAATTGTTAATTTAACGGGTTAGGTTTTCAAATGGGAATACTAAAGTCACTAGATCTTATATTTTTGAAGACTGTATTACAGTAAATTGAACTTAGTTTCCATGACGTGTCTGGAATTTTAAGGTTATTATTTGTAAACAAAAATGGCGTTGTTATCTTTAACTCTTAATCATTTCGATATCTCTATTGCATCGATAATAAGAATATAGCAGCGATTTTAAACACTTAAAATGATTATTAACAACTTTCAATGGAGTTTAGTTCTGTATGAGTTAAAAAAGATGTATCGAAACCTAATTTCCAACTTTTAGCTTCAAGTAATCATGTTAAACAGGTTTTGGTCATATAATAGGGCCTCTTACATATGAAACATCTTAAACGGGCTTTAAGAGTAAGTAACATTCACATAAACGTTCTTAAAGAACTTGAAGCTCTTAAAGAGCTGTACTTTCAATTTCTTTTATAGCACCATAAACGCTAAAACAGCTACACAGTGTTTCAACGGGGTACACTAACTCCATTATATCACTCTCTCATTGGGAGTTATTAGAATTGCCATTATAACCTTTATGTAGCTTTAGGATTTTCCTACGGCTTATTTAACACTATAGGCGATATTTAGCACTAGAAGGTAAACATAACACTCTTACAGAGCGACAACGTTAAGACGCGTTAGTAGACACTCCAAAAGAGCACTCAGTGATAAAATCACCCTATAGCTGCAACTACAATCTATAACGTGATAACTTATAACACCACTTTACAGCTTCGAGCTATTATATTTTCCTTATTTCTATTAAATCATTTTACTATCGTCAGTTGACTAATGTGTTCAATCAGCTCCATAGTGTCACCAAAAACTATTACTGTAGACCTTATAAAGCTATTATAAGACTCAAAGCTACTATTTGCTCTATATTTATAGCCAAATTGTTTGTTCGGTAGGTACCTACCCATTATAATTTGTGTTGGTATCGTTGGATAGATCTTTTAAAACCATTTGATTAGGGGTTTGCTAAGACCATTTTTCGATTCAGTGATGTGTTTGCGAAATATTCAGTGCAAATTTTCAATAAAATCGAGCGGGGGGCGCTCTAAAATCTAAACCGGTGTGGAAAAATTTGAAAAAATTCGAAATGGTAGTAAATGTATCAAACTTTCAAGGAAAAGTATAACGGCTAAGTTTGCTTGAGAATTATTAGTAGTTTTACTTTTAAACTTGCTACGGAACCCTATTTTGGGAGTGTCCGACACGCTCTTGGCCGGTTTTATAGTTTGTCACAAGATGAACTGTCATTGGGTTTTAGTCAGAAATCTTCCTCGATCCGTCAGTCAGTATTGCCAGTGATCTTATTCGAGTATTTTATCTAATAATAAATTTGTTATTGATACTTAACTTTACAATGAAATAGTCTCAATAGTGTATAAAATAATTTAATTTAATAAAACAAATATATTTGAAATCTATATACATATATCTTAATATATGTTCACATAAGATGGAACATTACAGTCCAACGGCGTTAAGGTTACAACAGTTATTCATTCTGTGACAGTAGATAAAATATAATATAACAATTTGTTACTTATTATTATATATTAAAACATACACTAACATTTATTTATACTCAAAGTCAACCATTGCTTAATAATACATAATATTCAAAGATAAAGATAAAAATAATTATTTGTTAAAACACGAGTTACATAAAATACAGCTGTTCGGTTTCAAAAACAATGTCAAATAAAATTAAATTAAACTATGTCACAATTAAAAATAAAATGAAAAAAAAATCAATTTTATTTGTTATTAAATATTTATTTATTTATCAAGCGTATATACACACGCTTATATAATCACAAGGGCTTCTCTGGTGCATAACACCGAAGTCCGAAGCCATAATCCGTATCTTGACATGCCAGTTCTGGATCACAGCAACTTTTCTCATCGCACTAAAAAAAAAATACATGTTCGCTGACTAAGTATAGCTACATCATCTAAGAAGTTAGTCGATATTGAAAATTGTGAAAAATTATAAAAGAAAATGGCAAAAACGGAACCCTTATAGTTTCGTCAAGTCCGTCTGTATGTCTGTCCGTCCGTATGACACAGGCATTTTACTCGAAAACTACAAGATGTACTTATATCAATAAAATTTGGAGTACAGATGTCTTGTCAAAGCCGCTATTTAGTTTTGTAGTTAAATTACAAAAATAAATATCTATAGGGGGGGGCACTCCATAGGTACACGTAACAAAATTGAAAAAAAAAATCTTTTAACACACATAGTAAGGTTTCTCAAAAACTTTTTTGATTAAGTGAAGATTTCCGGAAATAATCGCTCCCAAAGTAGCAAAAATTGTGTCCCCCCCCCCCCTCTATCTTGTAAACCGTTTATCCAAAATATGGAAAGATAACGCTTAATAAATACTTTCAACGAAAATTGGTTTCAACATGATCGGATATGCCGTTTTTGAGTTATTGCCGAAAAACTGCGCTTTCAACAAAAGGACGTAATTGCTGTGAAGATACGCTCTTTTTCTCGCAATAGATTTTAAGACTGTAGCACTGTAGTAAGTTGTGTTTTAATTGTGTTATAACGCACATAATATTACTTGTTTTTTTTTCGTAATGGCTACGGAACCCTATCTTGGGCGTGTCCGATACGCTCTCGGCCGGTTTTTTTTTCAACTATGGTCGAATACGTATGCTAAGTATTTGGGGGCATCCATTCCAAGCTCACCAGCTTCGACACTTCACTTCACACATGTCCGCTTTAATGTGGTCGAAACGGAGCGACGGATCGACGTGATTTTTGCCATAGATCATGGCCGGAGAGTGACATAGGCTAGGTACTTTTTATCTAAGAAAATGCACGTAGTTACCGAGGGAACACCGTGTGATAACGGAGTTCCACGCGGGCGATGCCGTGGGCAAAAGTTTAATAGTTTTAAGTAGTTATCTTCTGTATGAATGTTATAGTTAGTTTATTTATATGTTGTTGTTGTGTATTCCCACTGGCTTGCTTAATGAGGGCTATCGCGTATGAATTCGCCACTAGAGGCGCTAGTGTAGCGTGAGGTCTCCGAAATGTCAAATCTCATAGTTTTTAGGTGAGCTACGCGGTTTTATTTAAAATTAGAATCATTTTGTGAATATTTTGCAATATCTGAAATTAATTATGGCAAATATGCGTTCCGGGGCAATGAATGTCTGTGTTTTGAGACGGTTTTGTCTTTCGGAAACCTTTGTCCTCCCTTTTTTCCGAACAAAACGGGGACTATGCAACACTGTGGCATGCTCGATATTTTTATGGTACGGTTTTAAGGTGTATTAAATATGATTTTAATCTAAACTTTGTTTTCACGCCCGTTATAACAGACTTTGAAAGCCATACTTAAAACCTCACGCAACAGTGCGCCATCTAGTGAGACAAAAAACGTTAGCCCTCATTATTACAAAATAGAACATCAAGACATACAGAATTTATGAAAGATGTAAGCGATCATTGCTTCCTCTTCACCACGAAAATATCTGACCCCATCCATTGCCTACCTATGTATTTAGATTTGTTGTGAATGTGTATAATCTATACCACGAAGAGAGGGCCGTTTAAGCGTGAAGAAGTAACAAACATACTCACTCACTTACAACCTTTCACATTTATATATTAGTAGGATTATAAGTAGGGACTAGGAAGTAGGATTGTATGTAATCATACAATTCAATTCAATACAATTATTACTGTGAAGTGGTTCCATGGTGGCTCATGGATAAAAGTCCTTGAGTGTACACAGAGATAAAAATTACAAGGCAAGCAATAGGCGGCCTTGTCGCTTAAGAGCGGTCTCTTCCAGGCAACCTTTTTTATGGCAATCAATTAATTAACTTAATAACAAAAAAAAGGAAACAAATTCTGAGAAGCGTGCGTCGGTTCAGCATTTTTCGCTAAATTGCTAAAAGCTAAATTGAGCATAGAGTCTTGAGAGATGTGTTTATAGTTCCCGATTAAGGCCGGTGTCATTGCTAAATAACTTCGGCTTCAAAAATTATATTTTTTTTAAAACAGATTTACGCCTTAAATGACCGTACTATAATGCAGATAAGAATTCTTGCTTAACACAACGCTACCCAGTTCTGCCACGGGACAGCGACATCTAGCGGTAGATGTGATGAATGATAATGGCAATCAAAAAAACTACTGCACAATGTTGTAGACTTGTTTTAGACTATCACGGCCATTACTAATTTTACGATTTTTAAATTCGGGTTTATGTTGTCGTCTCGGTAACTGTGCCGAAATATCGAGCTTCTCTGAAATAAAGTGGTCTATCAATTTTTAAACATGTTCCTATCAAATGAATATGTCGCTGAAGTCGAACTTTCAAGTTGACAGACATGTCTATTGGCCTTATTGTTTTATGACATGCAAACGATTATCAACTTTAGGGTGGTAGACCACATATTTGACCTCACGTACAGTCACCAGCACCAATATCTGACACAGCAAACGTGCATAAATATCTGATATGACTATTTCTAGGGCCGGAAGGACGTGTCAGATATTTTAGCACGCTCCGCTGTGGAAGATATTAATGCTGGTGACTGTACCTACACGATACAAAACCCGAATTATCATAAAACTAGACTGCGTTATTAAAAACTAAAAAGAGAAAACAATTCTGGTGGTCTAGAACCCTTTTAAGTCACTTGAATTTTGAAGAAAAAAAAGACAATAAAAATGTTATTCGGCATTCAAAAAAGGAACAACAAGGTATGTAGGTACTTGTTTACACAATAATGATATACATAGAAAGGGACAGTCGGGACCCATTCAAGATCGCTAACAGCTCTAAAATTCTCAGAAAGTTTCATTATTTATTACGTACACGTACCATCTCACTACCTACGCTGTATGTTTTTTTCTTATTATTGGGCACGTACGGTATGGCTAGCATAGAGTCATAAAATTTGGCTCTGTTGTTTATAATGTAACGTCAAACGTCAATTAGGTACCACTACCATGAGTTTACAGTGACTGTACTTGATAGCGAGGGCGTAAATTATTTATAGAGGCGCTGTACAATTCTCCATACAAATAATTTACGCCGTCGCTATCAAGTACGGTCACTGTAAACTCATGGTAGTGGTAGGTACAAGATCTAATTTGTGGGCTGCATAGATGTAGATATAATTTCGTATCAACCCGTACATACTACTACATACATTGCAAGTTAAATAAAAGATACTAATAAATTTTAGTAAAAATTTCATTTTTGATACAAGCTTTTTTTTGCTGACTGTACTTTTTGTCGACTTTACTTGGATTGGCACCGAAAATACACTTGAATACCAAATTTCAAGTCGATGCCATTAGCCGTTGAAGAGTTGCGTCCTGAGGAGACGATCCTGGCTGGACTACCAGACTTTCACTACCAGATTATTGTATTGTCACGCAATCTACTTAAGTATGCCAAATTTAAAGTAACCGACTATTGGAAGTTGGTCAAATTCAACTTGCAAGATTTGACTACAGACAGACAGACAACGGGTGGGGTGAAACTAAAATAAATAAAAGCTTGTAAAAAGAGCACCTACCGATGCACCCAAAACGGCGCAGTCCGAATCACAATTAACGATCTGCAGCAAGGTACAAACAAGCAAGCAGAAAATCAAAAGGTAAGTCAATTTCTGCATCATTCTTGTGATTTTAATCCGCTGTAACCTGCAAAAGAAATATAAGAGTTAGAGCCAGTTTCATCATTTATCGATAAGTAATTTTTATGCGACCGACATCTGTGCCCTTTGTGTAAGTTTTCGGTTACAAAATACGTCTCGATCGCGTTCGCGTTCGCGTTAAAATCCCAATTTGTATGCAAACAGCCAGGTGGTAGGAACTTGTGCAAGGTCCGCCCGGATTGCTACCACCATCTTGCTTGCTAATCCTGCCGTGAAGCAGCAGTGCTATCACTGTTGCGTTTCGGCGTGGAGAGTAAGATAGCCGGTGAAATTACTGGCACTTGAGGTATCCCATCTTAGGACTCTAGGTTGGCAACGCATCTGCAATCCCCCTGGTGTTGCAGGTGTCTATGGGCGGCGGTGATCTCTTACCATCAGGAGATCCACTTGCTCGTTTGCCATCCAGTAGAATAAAAAGAAAATACACGAA